>NC_045554.1:38510931-38525931 GCF_009769535.1 Thamnophis elegans
AAGAATTCTATTCTATTCTATTCTATTCTATTCTATTCTATTCTATTCTATTCTATCTATTCTATTCTATTCTATTCTATTCTATTCCTTTTCCTATTCCTATTCCTATTCCTATTCCAATTCTAATTCTATTCTAGCTTGGACATAAGGGGGAATGTAATAAACCTAATGGAGGGTTAATCTTATCAAGAGATTTATATATTATCAAGAAAGCCCATGAGGTGTAGTGGTTTAAGACCCAGACTAGAAACCAGGAGATTTGTGAGTTCTAGTCCTGCCCTGGTGTGAAAGTGCTCAGGTGACATTGAGCCTCTCCCTCCCTCCCCCCTCTCCAACTCAATCACAATGGGGTTGTTGTGGGAAAAAATAGGGGAGGAAGAAAGAAATATTCGGTATATTTACTACCTTGAGTCATTTATATAAGAATAAAGGTGAGATATAGATCCATTTGTTCCACCCCTCTTGGGAAAAGTATTAATGCTTTTCTCAGAATTGGTTAAATAGCAATAGCAATAGCAGTTGGACTTATATACTGCTTCATAGGCCTTTCAGCCCTGTCTAAGCGGTTTACAGAGTCAGCATATTGCCCCCACAGTCTGGATCCTCATTTCACCCACCTCTGAAGGATGGAAGGCTGAGTCAACCTTGAGCCGGTGAGATTAGAACCGCTGAACTGCAGATAACAGTCAGCTGAAGTGGCCTGCAGTACTGCACCCTAACCACTGCACCACCTCGGCTCCTATAAATGTTGGCTGAAGGAGTATTAGGTATGTTCGTCACCTTGAATTATTTATTTATAATTGTATAAAAATATTTAAAGGTGACATAAAATATATAAATATCTTGGGAAGAGGATTAAGAACGAAGCTTTCCTCAAAAACTGGCTAAATATTGGTTGACTTTTGGCCAGTATCTCAGAGATGCTTTTTTCAAAAGGCAACTTGAGTTCTTTGTTTTTTCTCATCCAAGAAACCTCTCTAGTTCTTCAGAAGCTTCTTGGATGAGAAGCGAAATGCCTTCAAGGAAAAAACCAAGAAAGTCTAGTTAACTTTTGAAAAAGTCCCCCTGGGGCAACCATGACCTGGAGGACTGAAAATTCTCCGTAGAGTGTTGGCCAATATCCTTTTGTCATTGCAGAACTCAAGTGGTTGAAACGATCCAGGGAAAGGGAAAAAGAAAAGAAAAGCCTTGGAAACTATTTCTTGCCCTGCAAAATTCACACTCTAATTTAGTCAGCATTAATTACTGTAGTCAAAACAATTCACCTATTTTTGTTAATGCGTCTAGCAAATTTGAAAAACAATCAGTTTATTATAAGGGAAATCAGAGTATTTTGACAGTGCCCATTAGCTCAGCAAGGTTTTCAGTACTTTCTTCCCCGTTTTTTTCCCCTGATAAATTTAGCAGCTTCTTTTCTTGCTTTTGGTATAATCTTATCGTGGGATTAATGTTCCAGGTTTGAGAAAAACCTTCCACCTTGTAAAGATGGCCAAAGTCATACCCCAAAACAGCAAAAGCTAGGAGGAAATTTAATGTGCACATTTAATTAAATTTCTCACATCAAACACGATTCCTTTCTTTTATTCTTTGATTTAAAATGATTTGTTTTGTGGAGATTCTCCGTCATCCAGGTCATGGTTATCCCAAAGTTGCTTTATTTCTTTCATCCTTTGATTAAAAAGTTTTGGAGGTCTATGATAGCTACAACCAAGGCTTCAGAGACCTTGTGCTGTGTCCCCACTGAGAAAGACTGAGAGCCAAAGGACAAATAAGAAAGATAGCACTTAGCCTTATATACTGCTTCATAGTGTTTTTACAGTCTAAGCCATTTACACAGTCAGCATATTTTCCCCAGCCATCTGGGTCCTCATTTTACCCACCTTGGAAGGATGGAAGGCTGAGTCAACGTTTAGTCAAAGTGCTAGTCGTAACTTATAAAGCCCTTCATGGTATTGGACCTGGGTACTTGAGAGACCGCCTGCTGCCAATTACCTCCCAAAGACACATTAGATCACACAGGGTCGGCCTCCTCCGGGTTCCGTCCACCAGCCAATGCCATCTGGCTACCACCCGGGGGAGGGCCTTCTCTGTGGCACCTCCGGCCCTTTGGAACGAACTCCCTGCAGAGATTCGGACCCTCACCTCTCTCCAGGCCTTCCGGAAAGCCGTCAAAACCTGGCTGTGCTGGCAGGCCTGGGGTTGACGAGTTCCCCTCCCCTCTCGACCTGTGTGGCTGTGTGATTCTTGGTTATTTTAATCACTTGTATTGTGTTCTATGTTCCCCTTTCCCCCCCTTGAGTTGTTCGCCGCCCTGAGTCCCTCCCGGAAAAGGGCGGCATACAAATAAAATAAATCTAAATCTAAATCTAGTCTAGTGAGATTTGAACTGCCAAATTGCAGGCAGCCAGCAGGCAGCAGAAGTAGCCTGCAGTACTGCACTCTGACCACTGTGCCACCATGGCTCATTTCTCCTTGTGTTCTCCTGAGGCTTTAAACATTCCAAACTTCTAATGTTAATGCTACAATTTGTAATGCAAAATGTGGTTCGTTTGTACCTTGGAGTGTGGACTCTCTAGTGATTTTAAGTATTGCAGCCTGATGCCTACCATGCTGGCTGGGATTTGATGGGAAATGTAGTCTCAGCATACGTGAGAGGCACTAGCTGGGAAGCTAATCTGCACCAAAGAGCAACAACTCTCAAAAGTTTCAAACAGGAGTATTTCTCAAGTCTACTCGTACTGGGAGTTGAATTGGGACTTGTGTAGGCAGTACACGTACTTTCCACTGAAATATGACCATTCCTTTCTTTTACTGGAAAGATCCTGCCAAGATCTTGTTTGTCCTTGGAAGGGGCTCTTAAAAAATAAAGTGATGAGGAAGATCAAGTCACAAGGGCTTCCACCATTTTTATTAGGTGTCCAAAAAAGGAGGACAAACTGATCTTGGCACAATGTGATTGCACATTTTTTTCTTTTTTGCACACGCTGTTTAGATGACCAGATGTAAACTTGAAAATAATAATTAGATTTTAATAGAAATAATATCCATCTCAAGGAGCAGATCTCAGTGACTTGTATGGTTTTGAACTTGGACACCAGGAGACCACTGCTGATAGATGACTTGAAAGCTTCTCATCCCTTTTTTGTTTTAAAATCCAGCAGAGAAGAATGGTTTTCAAGGGTGGACTTTCCAAGAGACAGGATGTAGAAAGGACTTGCTGGAATTGATAGGTTGATTGACAGAAGACTGGCTCCATTTCTTCATGCACAGTTTGGCTGCAACAGTAGCTTGCAGTGACCTCATGCTCACTGTCTCCAAGCATTTCCGTTTGTCTGTCAATGGAACCTCAGATGTTCAAAAAAGAGGAGGGAGTTTTTGGATATGGATAAGTGGATCACTTGGACCTTCCTTCCTTCCTTCCTTCCTTCCTTCCTTCCTTCCCCCCTCCCTCTCTCCCTCCTCCCTCCCTCTCATCCATGCATCCATCCATCCTCAGTTGAGTATATAAAATTACAGTGGTACCTCAACTGCTTTGTAACTCATCAAATGGAGTACTCAACTCATTTTGATGCAAAACGTTTGTCCCGGTACTCATTGTTTGTTTGATACTCAATGCACAAATTAGAACTAGTTGGTGTTGATTGCCTTCTGACTACCTACATTAGTCCTTATGCGGAAAAAAAAAATGGTTTGGTGCTCATCATTTTTGGTACTCATCGCACCTCCCAGAACCAATGAATGATGAGTACCGAAGTATCACTGTAGCTTCCAAAGCAATGGAGAAGCATTAAATACAGTGTAATTAGATATGGGTCTCTTTATCTTTTGGACAGCATCCAAGACCTTCCTATAATAGGGCAAACCCAAGTTGTGAGCAGAGCTGGGGGGTAGTTGATGCCAGGCCATGGAAAGCAGATAATGAACTCTCTTTTTTTGTGCACATAATTACATGGGTTTTACTTCTTCTCTATCAGATATATTAATGCCCTGACTTTTTACTGTGTTCATTTGCAATTAAAAACACGCAAAAGTAGCGTAGGTAAAACATGTTAGTTTTCAAAGGAGATGAGTGCACAAAGGAATCCTCAACCCAAGAGGTCAAATGCTTGCAGTAGTAATAAAGATGAAGAAGGTGATAGAATCACCTTGATGATATTTTCTAGCCTGGATAAGAAACATCTGCAGGAACATCTTCAAGGTCAGAAAACACCCAGAACCTTATAGTTCAGCCCTGAGCTACATATAGTCTCCACCATTGGCACATCTTTATTTATTTTATTTATTTTGTCAAGCATGTAAAAAATAACAGGTATACCGTATTTTTTTGAGTATAATGCACACCGGAATATGAGACGCACCAAGGTTTTGAAGAGGGGGGGGAAAAGAAGTTTTTGCACTCTGCAAACCTCCCAAAAATGGCCCAGTTTTTTTCCTTCAAAAAGGCATGAATAGTCTTTAGGGGGCTTGTAGAGTGCTCCTGCGGGGGTGAGGGGCCAAAAATGAGCAAGAAATGCCCTGTTTTTCATGAAAACAGACCCGTTTTTTGTAAAAAGGGGGGGGGGCATCTAGGAAGCTTATAGAGCTTATATATAGCTTAAGAGCTGAGGTGGCACAGTGGTTAAATGCAGCACTACAGGCTACTTCAGCTGACTGCTAGTTCTACAGTTTGGCTGTTCAAATCTCACCAGCTCAGGGTTGACTCAGCCTTCCATCCTTCCGAGGTGGGTAAAATGAGGACCCGGATTGTTGTTGGGGGCAATATGCTGACTCTGTAAACCGCTTAGAGAGGGCTGAAAGCCCTATGAAGCGGTATATAAGTCTAACTGCTATTGCTAGAGTGCTCCTGGGGGCTGGGGGGGGGGGGTAAAATTGAGCAAAAAACAGGCCTCATTTCAGGCCTCATTTCAGCCCTCCCTAGCCCCCAGGAGCTCTCTAAAAGCTTCCTAGAGGTTCTGCACAGCCATTTTGGTGAAGGGGGCAGGGTTTCAGGAGGCAAAAAATGCTGTATTCAGTGTATGAGATGCACCAAGATTTTCAGCCTCTTTTTTGAGGGAAAAAGGTGCATCTTAGTACAAGTATAGCTTCTCAGAGAAGGGAGTTTTATAAGGAACTCTTAATACAGAAAGTTTAAAAATCCCGCGGAATCCAGGCAGGGCGTTTAGGTGAGTCAAAATAGCTTTTTGGAACCCAGCCATATGCTATAGTTGGAGATTAATCTTCCATTACAGTGGCACTTTTAGAATAATCATTACCCTCTCTAATAGCAAGTTCGGCCAGTTGAGTGCCAACTGAATTGCTATTGAAATGGAGCCATGGAGGCTCGCTCTCCTTCACTTTGCAGAAATTTAAAATTTTTCTCTCTTCAAGAGAAGAAAAGCAATTATGGAGGCAGCTCCTCCCAAGGAAATAGTAGCTAAATAACTGAGTACATTTAATGACTACAGCAGGAGGTTGGAATAGGACTGCAAATAACCAGATACATTTGGTTATGGAGATTCTAATTCTGTATTTCTTAGCAGACTTATTTCAAAGTTCTATTGTGGTAATAAAAGATATAATATAATCAAGTAGAAATAGAAGATCTAAAGCGACTCCTGCATGCAAACTTGAGCTTCTGGAGGAAAAGCGGCATATACATGTACAAATAAAACACGAGAGCTGTCTTTTAAGGACCATCTTTTGCTGAATTGTGTATTTAAGGATTATTATATAAATTGACCCAATTCTTCTTACCTGTAGAGAACACCACCTAGGTGGTTCAACTGATTATTCATCCTAGATTCTGTCTGTCAGTCTGTCAGTCTGTCAGTCTGTCTGTCTGTCTGTGTGTGTGTGTGTGTGTGTGTGTGTGTGTGTGTGTGTATGTGGCAGTGGTGGGTTTCAAAAATTTTTGGAACCTCTTCTGTAGGTATGGCCTGCTTTCCGAGTCCACTGGTGGAACCTCTTTTAACCGGTTCAGTAGATTTGACGGACCGGTTCTACCTCTGGATCAAATGCATGACTGTTCAGTCCTTCAGTTGCATCTGACTCATTTTCTGACTCAAGTGGACCATTTTGCCAGAACTCTCTCTTACTCCTTGTGTCCTTTCAAGCTCCTCTTTCAGTCGTCAGTATTAATATCTCCCTCTCTAATTTTCTGCAACCTCTTTTTCAATGGCTGTCAATTTTTGCAAACATTGGGGGAAGCCTCTTGAATTATGATGAGGACATTAAGGATTTAAGCTTTAGCTCAGCAGTACCTTCCAATGAGCATTCTGGTGCCCAATACCTTCCACTCTATTGAAAAGTATATACTCGTGATGGTAAACCTGTGGCACCCGTGCCCGAAGTAGCACACCCAGCCATCTCTCTAGGCGTGCCAGCCATCGCTTGTTGCTCTTCCATGTTCCAGTGTGCACATGCATGCCAGCCAACTGGTCTTCATGCGCTTAGGAGCGCTGTAAACTGGAAGAACATCTCCATGGCGCTCATGTATATCCCAAGAAGCTGAGCTTTCAGTTTTCGGCATGCGCATACGCACTGGCCAGCTGATCTTCATGGATGCATGCACACCAGAAACTGGAAGACCTGGTGACCGGCAGGCATGTGCATGCTGGAAACCGGAAGCTCAGCTTCCTGGCATACGCATGCATGGTGGGGAACTGCTCTTCCATTTTCCAAATCTCCCCCTCCCCCACACACATGCACACTCCTGTTTTGGCACTTGATGCCCACCAACACTGGTATATACGATACTGGAATTGGTCAACTCCTATACAGTTGAACAACTATTAAAAGCATTAAATAAGAATAGCAATAGCAATAGCAATAGCAATAGCAGTTAGACTTATATACCGCTTCATAGGGCTTTCAGCCCTCTCTAAGCGGTTTACAGAGTCAGCATATTGCCCCCAACAACAATCTGGGTCCTCATTTCACCCACCTCAGAAGGATGGAAGGCTGAGTCAACCCTGAGCCGGTGAGATTTGAACAGCCGAACTGCAGAACTGCAGTCAGCTGAAGTAGCCTGCAGTGCTGCATTTAACCACTGCGCCACCTCGGCTGAAGGACAGATCGAGAGCTTTGAGATACTTGCAGCTGTCCTTTATGCTGCCGCACGTCTCTGCTTCTCCAGGCATGTTTCTGAAGCTGTTTTATAACTCATGTCCGTTCCAAAATGAGTGAGCGATCTAACTGGAAATGCCTGAATAAACCTAGCAGCAATATACTTCGAAACTCTTTCCAGCACTTATTCTTAACCAAGTTGAACGGTCCCAAGTGCACTGGATTTTCATAGCGTGAATTAAGGCCACTGGTTTATCATCATTTCTTTGAACGTTAATGTTGCAGAAAAGTGTGACTTTCTTTAAAGGGAAAGGAATCTTGTTGCATTGGCCAATTTGCATGCATCGGTATTAGAATTAATATTGACATTATCAGTTAATGCTGACAGTGTGGTGACCTTCGGTATGTATCAAGGGTAGGCAGGATGAGACATCCCCGAATCAGCGGACTCTTGGTTGCTCGCCCATCATTCTTATTTTTCTAAAAGGTTTATATAATTTTCTTTAGAAAGGAAGTTGACATGCTCCAGTTGATTACTCTGTGGTTGGCCTTTCCTTCTCCTGCTGCTGGAAAAGAGATTTCGGATTCTTCTACCTTAGTCTCCAGAGCTGGGGAATTTTGCTCATCCTTCTCCATCCACAAAAGACTCAGAGATCTCTCCCCTATTTAATTAAAGCATGGATGGTAAGGGAAGTTAGAATATAATATAGAATAGCAGAGTTGGAAGGGACCTTGGAGGTCTTCTAGTCCAACCCCCTGCTTAGGCAGGAAACCCTAGACCACTTCAGACAAATGGTTATCCAACCTCTTCTTAAAAACTTCCAGTGTTGGAGCATTTGCAATTTCTGGAGGCAACTTCTGTTCCACTGATTAATTGTTCTCACTGTCAGGAAATTCTTCCTTAGTTCTAAGGTCCTTCCCTCCTTGATTAGTTTCCACTCATTGATTCTTGTCCTGCCCTCAGGTGCTTTGGAGAATAGTTTGACTCCCTCTTCTTTGTGGCATCCCCTGAGATATTGGAACACTGCTATCATGTCTCCCCTAGTCCCTCTTTTCATTAAACTAGATATACCCAGTTCCTGCAACTATTCTTCATATGTTTTGGCCTCCAGAGCCCTAATCATCTTTGTTGCTCTTCTCTGCACTCTTTCCAGAGTCTCAACATTTTCAAATATCCATTGTCCATCACAGGATTAAATTACGGGAAGTTCTTGACTTATAACCACAATTGGGGCCAAAATTTCTATTGATAAGCAGGATGGTCATTGAATGAATCCTGTCCATTATTTTGGCCATGGTTATGAAGCAAATCAGTTGTTAAGTAAATCATGTGACCATTCAGTGAATCCAGCTTCCACCTTGCTTATCAACAGAAATTCTGGGCCAAATTCTGGTCGTAAATCAAGGATTGCCTGTAATTTAGTCCTGTGATGGCTACTGGACTTTGCTTGTCAGAATCTGGCTGGGAAGGTCACAAATGATGATCACGTAACCCCAGGACATTGCAATCGTTGTAAATATCTGCCAGTGGCCAATGATCAAACGTTGATCATGGGCCCATGGAGATGCCGTGATGATTATAAATACAATGACTAGTCAATACGTCACTTTTCCCAGTGCTGTAGTAATTTCAAATGGGTGTTAAATGAATGGTTGTGAGTCAAGGATTACCTGTAGCACAGGAATACTGATCTGCTTTTAAATTTGCTTCCACCAAATTGAAAGAATCTTCGTAGAAGTGTTTGTCATAGAATCTGCATGCATTTATTTATCTGTCTGTCTGACTGTCCATCCGTCCATCCGTCCGTCCATCCATCCATCCATCCATCCATCCATCCATCTATCTATTTTTGTTGTTAGTTGTGAAGTTGTGATCTGACCCATCGCGTCACCATGGACAAAGTTCCTCCAGACATTCCTGTCCTCTGCCATCCTCTGGAGTAAGCTCACGCCAACTGCTTCATTGACTCCATCCAGCCACCTCATTGTCTGTTGTGCCCTTCTTCTTTTGCCCTCAATCGTTCCCAGCATTAGGCTCTTCTCCAGTGAGTCCTTCCTTCTCATCAGGTGGCCAAAGTAGTTGAATGTATGTCTGTCTGTCTGTCTGTCTGTCTGTCTGTCTGTCTGTCTGTCTGTCTGTCTGTCTGTCTGTCTGTCTGTCTATATCTATCTATCTCCTATCTGCCTACCTATCATCTATCTATTTTTATATCGACATACATGTATATCTGTCTATCATTTATCTATCATTATCTTCTGTTTATCTATGTGTATATGTATGCTTATGTGTATCTCTATGTGTATATGTTTATGTGCAGTATCTGATTTTTTGCAAGGTTTTCTCCTATCTTATGGCGATGGGGGAAGGAGGTGGGTCATTTTTTTTATATGTACAAATGAAAGAATGTATAACACACATGCGTGGACACAGAAAGTTCCTCTTGCCAGTGTAGTTTCAGGGTCCTCAGCTATTTGGATCCTGGCCAAAGTCCTTTTTTCTTACCGCAAGCGAGGGAACGTGTCCAACTCCGACAATTGGAATTGGCGAAATGTTAGTCAACTTCCAAGCTGTGTAAGTCAAAGATAATGATTCCAAATACACTTTCATATTTAAAGTGTACTTAACCGGATTGGCCACCTGTCAAATTCTAGGGCCCAGGTCATATGCTTTCCTTCATAATAGTCTCCCGTTAATAGAGTTTTTATTATTTGGATTTGGCAGCCACACATGCTTTTATTGAATGAACTTCCTGCTAAGTTTCTTAGGGGGAGCGATGGCTGGCTTATAACATAATTGCTCTATATATTGATAATATCTTTTATTGTAATTGTTTTTCATTGTTTTTAATAAAAGAACTGGAATAAAGGGAGACGTAGCAAAAAAAAAGATGGGTTCCCTCCCCCCCGGCTTTTCTCTTCATTATTCATGATACGAGAACCGTAAATTTATCCCAAATAAGCATTTTACAGGGGTAAAAAGGTTTCATTCCAAAAGTGCCTAATTTAAATCAGTTTATACAATGAATCAGCTAATGATCTTTAGCACTGAGAGGTGGATGCTTTTATTCTCATTTTATTTTCCCATGAATAGGCTTGTGCAGATGGGGAGATGGGGAGGGGGGGTAGATTTTCATTGTGTAGAGATATGGTGAGCTTCTACAGCCCTGTCTCTTATCAACAGATTAAAATTACAAAGTAGTGAGTGGAATATATATATATATATATATATATATATATATATATATATATATATGTATGTGTGTGTGTGTGTGTGTGTGTGTGTGTGTGTGTGTGTGTGCGCGCGCTGCGCGCACACATACGCACACAGTATGAATTAAAATGCTTCTTTGCATTCTGATCTGTTGGGTGTTTTTTCTTTCTTTCGGGTGGGGGGGGGGAGAGCATTTTTATGGTGAATTGCCATATTATCTGTTACATCAGTTTACAATGAAGCTGCGATCAGACATAAAACAGATTTATAATATCATTAAAACACGATATCAAAGAATGAATAAGCAATTCAATAAAATTACAATAACGCCAAGATAAAAATGAAAGCCCTTTTCAATAATGGTTTTATGTAAAGAACATTTTGCAGATAAATATGTGTTTATAGATCTTTTAAATGCACATTTATTATACTGTTTCTAATAGTGCCATAGGGGTTAATTTTACCCTCCCGTTGCAGCCTACACATGGTCTAAAAACCAGCTGCAAAATCTCCAACAGATTGTATTAAGGATGGATTTATGTGTTTGTGTGTGCGTCTGTGCATATATGTGTGTGGAATTCTCAACTGATTTTAGAGGAAAGATGCCGTTTTCATGCATAATTTGGTTTCCAGAAGTGGCTTAAAGGAAGCATTTTCAAATTGACTACTGTTTCTATCAGGTTAGGATTGGATGCGGGCGGTTGGAGGGGAGGGGTGGACAGGGAAAGAAATAGAGGAGAGGATATGGAACTTGGGGGGCGGTGAATCCCTGAACATCTGTTGCATATTTTCACCAAAAAGTCAGTTCTACCCTGGTCTTCCATCCATTAAATCGCAATATTTTATATTTGGAAAAAAAAATTGCCATAAGGATTCAGAGTTAAAAATCTGTATTTAAAATTTACACACACATATGAAACCAATGGATTTTCACCCATAATAATTCCACAAGATTTGGAAAAATGTGCATTAAAACAATCTTGACATTTGCACACTTACCCAAGAAGAATCAAATTCTCATTCAATATGTCTCAGAAACCATTAAAAAGATCCTTCGAGTATCTTTGGCGTTAAGTCAGTTTCTGGATGCTAATCCTTGGAAAGGCAGTAATGTAAGCATTGATGGTTTAATTGTATGATTGTATAATTACATAGGGACGCGGTGGCTCAGTGGCTAAGACGCTGAGCTTGTCAGTCAGAAAGGTCGGCAGTTTGGAGGTTCGAATCCCTAGTGCAGCATAATGGAGTGAGCTCCCGTCAACTTGTCCCAGATTCTGCCAACCTAGCAGTTCAAAAGCACGTAAAAAATGCAAGTAGAAAAATAGGGACCACCTTTGGTGAGAAGATAACAGCGTTCTGTGCACCTTTGGTGTTTAGTCATGCCAGCCACATGACCACGGAGACGTCTTTGGACAGTGCTGGCTCTTTGGCTTTGAAACGGAGAGATGAGCACCGTCCCCTAGAGTCAGGAATGACTAGCACATATGTGCGAGGGGAACCTTTACCTATAATTATATACTTGTCCTGTTGCAAGCATAGGTACAGCCATGGCTTAAGGGAATATTCTGCTTAGAAACACTTCAATTATTAAATTATTATACAATTTAGCATTTTGCCTCTGGAAATACATGAAATAGGGCACGGTTTTTGGGTTTTTTAAATCTTTTTGGGAAGGCACTTTCTATGTATTTATAAATAGTAAGGGAAGTTAATGCCTAGGAACAGTGCCACCATCTTTGCAGAAAGCTGGATGACTGCAAGCTTGCAACAAAGATGAACACTTTGCTTCATCTGGTGGTCACCTAAAATTTTGCAGCCACCCAGAAATGATAGGAAGCTTAAGAAAATATGATTTTGAAGTCACACACACACACACACACTAACAAACATTTGGGGCTTTCTATAGATGGCTTAGTGGCTAAGACGCTGAGCTTGTTGATCAGAAAGTTCGGCAGTTTAGTGCTTTGAATCTTTAGCGCTGTGTAATGGAGTGAGCTCCCGTTACTTGTCCCAGGTTCTGCCAACCTAGCAGTTCAAAAGCACGTAAAAATGCAAGTAGAAAAATAGGGACCGCCTTTGGTGGGAAGGTAACAGCATTCCATGTGCCTTCAGTGACCACATGACCATGGAGACATCTTCGGAAAGCGCTAGCTCTTCGGCTTTGAAACAGAGATGAGCACACACAACCCCCCCACTAGAGTCGGCAACGACTAGCACATATGTACCTTTACCTTTATAGAAGGCCTGGTCATTATAGAGAAGAATGCTTTATAGCAGTGTTTCTCAACATTTTCTTCACCACAGAGCCCTTTTAAATGCCTTTTGTAGCCCCCCCCTCCACCAAGACTTAACTCAAGATTTAAATCATAACATTTCTTCAAGCCTTCATGGACACCCTGTGACAATCACAGGTTGAGAACCACTGCCTTATACAAATCAATAATATGTACATCCTTTTGGGAGAGTAATCATTTCCATGATGTGTCTTAAAAAGAAAACCATCTTTGAATGACTGTGCCCTGTGCCTCAGGCTCCATGAAAGGCTCCCGTTTACAACTTTGAAATTGGTTGTTATGCATCTTGGATGGTTGACACCACAGGGAATTTCTGTCTTCCTAACAGACCTTTCCATAGTCAAGGAATGACCAAGAGCCCCAGGGCAAAATAGTTTATTCATCTCTTGCAGTGTAAGATTCCTTGCTGTCCTGTCTCTAGCTGGGAAGGATGATTTGGGACAATGATGGTTTTTTTCCAGCCATCCCAACACCAAGTTATTCATGGAAAATCAAGAGACAAAAGCAGGATTTTGTTTGTCTCAGAAGATTTTCAGCTCTTGTGGATGTCCCTGATCAATATTAGTGGCCCCAGGCAGTAGGAACTCTTTAATGCTCCCTGATTTTGATGAGAATGATCACACGAGGAAGTAGACCTTATGTTTAGTTGTTTTTGTTAAATCTGCCTTTTACATTTCCTTGTGGATCTTGTATTCTGTATTTAAGCTTTGGGGCACATAGTTTCTTGACAATTGATATTTAACAGGTGATCTCAAGACTTTGGGTTATATAGAGCACTTTTAAAAAAATCCTTGTATGAACAACTGTTGACCTGGTAGGAAGCTGTCTTCAAGGTTTCATTTCCTCTAGATCAGCTGTTCTCAAACACTTTGGACTCAAAATCCCTTTATGTTCTTAAAAATGACCGAGGACCAGTGGTGGGTTTCAAAAATTGTTTGAACCTACTCTGTGGGTGCGGCCTCCTTTGTGGGAGTGGCTTACTGCCCATGTGACCAGATGGGAGTGGCTTGCTGCCCATGTGACCGGATATGAAGATGCCGACGACACTTGTCAGAACCACCCTAAATTACCTCACACACAGCACTGGCATGCATAAGAATATGATGTAAACTTGTTTTATAAAAGGCATCTTTGGTTTGCACGCAACACACACAATGTTCTGATTGCACCACAAACGCAGTAGTCATCCTTACTTTTCAAAGAGGCACTGAGTTTTATAAATATGAGCATGATAGTGTAGAATAATCATATCCAAGGACCAGTGGTGGGTTTCAAAATTTTTTGGAACCTCTTCTGTAGGTGTGGCCTGTTTTCAGGGTCCACTGGTGGAGCCTCTTCTAACCGGTTCGGTAGATTTGACGAATCGGTTCTACGGAATAGGTGCGAACTGGTAGGAACCCACCTCTGCTGAGGACCCCAATGAGCCTTGGTTGATATATATCAATATTTTACTGCATTAGAAATTAAAATTGAGAACTGTATTTATTTTGTTGGAAGAAATGTCTTTCTGGGTTCAGTTCCAAGTGGGGAGAAAAACACTGGAAACATGGTAGCCGCTTAGAAAGATGGTTTTAATGGTGGACAGGATCACATGGTTTGAGGTCCTGGTGGAAAAAGGCGATCACATGCCTTGGAGCTCCTGGGTGAAAAAAAAGGGAAGGTATGCTGACAGTCCCTGGGTATTATGTGCTCTCTGGGTTTCGAACTTCCTGGAGCACAGGAAGAGTATGCTGATTAGTTGCTGTCAGAGGTCACGGCTAGCTTTCTAGGTTGTCTGTGTGCTATGTTTGCTTGAAACTCGGTGGATGTTGTAATGAAGGGCAATGAAACGGGGTAGATCTTTGTTATGTAGAATACACTGGCCCAGGCCTTAATGGCACATTGACAAAGGTGGGGGGACTATGAAGAGTGAGTCTGTTTCCTGCAGTGGTGGGTTTCAAAAATTGTTGGAACCTACTCTGTGGGTGTGGCCTCCTTTGTGGGAGTGGCTTGCCACCCATGTGACCGGATGGGAGTGGCTTTCCGCCCATGTGACCGGATATGAAATTATGAATTTGTACTTAGGTCGGTCCAAGTAGCTATTCAGAAACTCTGGCATTGAAGCATGCAAGTCTTAAAGCTGTCAAGTTAAAAGATCCTTGCCAATGGTGGGTTTCAAAAAAAATTGGGAACCTCTTCTGTAGATGTGGCCTGCTTTCTGGGTCCACTTTCTGGGTCTTCTAACTGGTTTGGTAGATTTGAACTGGTTCTACCTAATAGGTGCGAACTGTTAGGAACCCACCTCTGGTTTCCTGCCTAAAAACATGTTTCTCCATTTCTCATCCAGGGAAATATAATATTCTCCCTTTTTAATATTTCCTAGGATATTTCATTCTTCTAGGGGAGGGACGGGTGCTAACTTCCTACAATTTGACTCTGTGGACAACCTGAAAAGATCTCCGAAACCCTTTA
>NC_045554.1:38530931-38610819 GCF_009769535.1 Thamnophis elegans
AGGCTCCACCCACCCACCCGGAAGCTTCTATGCATGTGCAGAAGCTTCTGCACATGTGCAGAAGCATTGTGCATGCACGCAAGTGTGCGTGGGAGCGCGCCCGAACCAGTAGTAAAAAAATTGGCAACCCACCACTGGTCCATGCATCTTCAAATTGCCAAGGTTGAAAATCACAGGTATATTGTGGAGTCCTATTACTCAGGATGTTGCCTAGTTGGTTAACGAAACATCTGCAAATGAAAAAAAAAAATCAAAGAACCTTCCTCCCTCAAAAAAAAAAAAAAAGGAATCTCGTCACCATTGGGTTACAGTTTGAGAATCCCTAATCTCTGCGTCTAGGGAGTTTCTAGAAATGTGACCCACATATGTGGACTGTCTTGTTTGGGAAATTGAGGGACAGCAGAACAGCCTTGACTCTTAAGAGAAAGACAGTGTGATCAGAGCATAGTAGCAAGAGCCTTTGTTGGATAAGAATGCATATCCAGCTGTTTCATACTCATCAGCCTGCAATTTGTCAAGCAGAAATTCAGATGGTATAATGGTTAAAGTATTGAATTAGGATGTAGGAGATCTAGAGTCATCACTGACCATGAACAAGGGTGACTGTCCTAGAGAGGTTTGTATTATATTATTCCTTATCTCAGACTAACCTGCCTCAGATGGCAGTTGCTATAAGGAGAAAGAGTGGTGGGCGATTGTGTATTCCATACTGAGCTGGAGGAAAGAAAAGTGGTGACTTTGATAAATAAATATATTCATTTCCAGAAACACAAAATACTTTAAGAAGGCCACAGACACACCATACAGACAAGGAATCTCTCAAAACAAGATATCTTTTTCCTATTGGGCAAGGGATGATGTTTCATTTTGCTTTTGATGGAATGAATGAAAATAATATTTGCACTTTGCAATTATGTACAGAAGTTAGGAAAGTGAGTATTACTGGCCAGGCAAAATGTGAGGAAGAAGGAAAAGAAAGGGAAGGGAATGAAGGGAAGGGAAAGGAAAGGGAAGGGAAGGGAAGGGAAGGGAAGGAAAGGAAAGGAAAGGAAAGGAAAGGAAAGGAAGAAGGAGGGAAAGGAAAGGGATGATGTTTTGTTTTGCTTTTGATGGACTGAATGAAAATAATATTTGAACTTTACAGTTCCATACAGAAGCTGGGAAAATGAGTATTACTGGCCAGGCAAAATGTGAGAAAGAAGGAAAGGAAGGGATGGAAAAGAAAGAGAAAGGAAAGGAAGAAGGAGGGAAAGAAAACAGGAGAGGGGAGGAAAAAAGGGAAAGAAAAGGGAAAAAAGGAAGAGGAGGGAAATGAAATGAAAGGAGGGGCGAGGCAAGGGAAGAGACAGGTATAGGAGAAGAATGGAAAGGGGGAAAGGAAATGGGAAGCAAGCATAGGATAGGATCGGATAGGATCACACAGGATTGGATAGGATCGGATAGCATAGCCTAGGATAACATAGGATAGCAGAGGAAAGGATAATCCTCTGGATCGTATATTGATGAGGTTTTATTCTTGTGGGGGCAAGTTTGAGCTTGACAGTTCTCTACCCTCCTTTTTTTTTTTTTTTTGGAAGAGGGAGAAATTCAGATTTATCAGACATACGACTGAAATAGTGAAAGTGGACCGTTTCAACTGACTGCAAGAAGAGGCTTTTGATAACTGGTGGGCTTGCATTTGGGAAAGGGAATTGTGCCTGCTGCATTCCTTCTACCGAGATGTGGGGACAGCTCGGCTCATAATGTTCAACTCTGCAGCAAGGGTCTGGATTTTTCTTCAAGATGCTGCAGTGTTGGCAGTGTGAGTTATACAACCCCTTTTCCCAAACTGTTTTAAGTTCCACCCCATGAACTGACATACTAAAGAGGATGAAAATATCTCATTAGAAGACAGGCAGCTGAGAGAACGAGGTTTGTAACCTAGAGCAGGGCGAAAGGAGAGACGCACACGTGCATACACACACACACATACACACGCACACACTCACTCACACACAAAGACATCCGATTACAGCCAGACAAAAGAACTACAGGAGCACTTACGTTCCGTGCAAGGAATCTTCCCAGGGGGATTTGCACAACCCTATTGGATTAATAACACATATTCTGCAATGATTACACACCTTTTATTTTGCAGTTTGCAAGTAGTCAGCTGGTGTGTCTCTCATAGAAAACAGCCTGATGCATGGGGGGAAAGTTCTATTCTCCATCACGGGGCTCTGTAGCATCCTTGGCAAGAATGAAGGATGCAGTTCAGAAACCAAAGCAAATAAAATCCTGTTGTGTATGGAGGAGAATCAGTCTCTCTGTCTCTGTCTCCTCTCTGTCTCTCTGTCTCTCTGTCTCTCTGTCTCTCTGTCTCTCTGTCTCTCTGTCTCTCTGTCTCTCTGTCTCTCTGTCTCTCTGTCTCTCTGTCTCTCTCTCTTCCACCTTGATCTTAAGTCCAACACAACTGTCCCATTGCAATAAACGAAGAGCTGCTACTGGGCCATTATTGTTTGCTCTCCTACCTCCAAATCACTCAGTGGGAGTCCTTTCTATTTGGGGGAGGCAGAGAAGAGTGATAAAATGATGAGTCAGTCTCTTGCGTCGGGGCCCTTTAGTCATTTCCAAAACTCTATGCTACAACACATCCTGACATTCATCAAGTGCCCAAGCCCTCCACCACAGCAACAGAAAGTCAATGAAGGTTTATGTGTTACTGGGAGTTTCTCAAGAGCTTTGGCAATGATTGACTGCCTTCACCATCCCAGCAGCTCCTCGGCAAATAATAAGACGTAGCAAATCAGCAAAAGGGGTGGGAAATGGGAGAGCCAAATGTACGTTCTTTGCTCTCGGAGGCAAACCTGTTTGCTTATGTACAGGAAACAAAGCAACTTTTAGAAACCAGAGTTTTAGGATGCCAAGGCAATGGGTGATGATAATGAAGAAGAAGATGATGCTTTTATATGCATATGTACGCTTCCTTTTCTTTCAGGGCATTTAGCCCTCTTTTCCAATGCAGAAACCATCTTCGTGTCATTGCAATTAATCATAAAGGCAGGCCGCTCAATAATTGTCGAGTGAGCATATTTTATTATGCAGTTTTGGTCCTAACTCCCCACTTTTGCAATGGGAATAACAGTCTCCCCCCTTTTTTTTAAAGCATTAATTGCGCGCATGGACATTTTGTTGCAAAATTCAGTCTGATGCCGAACAGCCTGAACAAAACGAGGAAAATGAGAAACGATCTTCAACCAATAGCACAAAGGCTACTACTGCTGCTACAAATACTCAGCGGGTTGACAGTTGAAATATGCATCTGAATACATTAGATAGGGCTCTGTTTAGATGGAGATGGAGCAATTGTTTCTTAATTTTGATGTTTGTCAGATACTGCTTCTCTCAAAGTTAACGTAAGTAGTTATGAGAGATTAGTGGTATGCACTAATCAAGAGAAAAGGCCATTTGTATGACTTGTGTGACTTTTGGCTTGTACTTAGCTATTTCTGGAGGTTACACTCTCTAGCCACTCTGATTGTGGCATTTAAAAAAAGAAATTCTTTTTTTGATTTATCTATCTATCTATCTATCTATCTATCTATCTATCTATCTATCTATCTATCTATCTCTCCATCTCTCCATCTCTCTATCTCTATCTCTATCTCTATCTCTCTATCTCTCTATCTATCTCTCCATCTCTCCATCTCCATATCTCTATCTCTATCTCTATCTCTATCTCTATCTATCTCTCTATCTCTCTATCTCTCTATCTCTCTATCTCTCTATCTCTCTATCTATCTCTCCATCTCTCCATCTCCATATCTCTATCTCTATCTCTATCTCTATCTCTATCTCTATCTCTATCTCTATCTCTATCTCTATCTCTCTATCTCTCCATCTCTCTATCTCTCCATCTCTCTATCTCTACCAGCCTGGTCTGAACAAAACAAAACAAATTATTGATTATTGTTAATTTTAATCGATTTTTTAAAAAAATGTTATTGTTAATCTTAATTGGGTTTGTTTTTTGGATATTCTATCTAATTTTTTTTAACTTTTGTAATATGTGTTTTTTTTTAATGTTGTACGCCGCCCTGAGTCCTTGGGAGAAGGGCGGCATGTAAATCCAATAAACCAAACCAAATCTATCTAGTATCCCACCTTGAAATAACTTAAGGGGACAAACACATTCCCACATTTGCAGAGAACAGTTCGAATGTGGTTGCAACTTGGAAATTTGATTTTATTTTTTCATCCTTCAGCTTTTCAATGGTCAATGATTGGAAATGGGGAGTGGCAGTATCATGCAAAGAAAGTTGAACTGGGTGCTGTTTGCTTACTTCCTATCAGCTCTTCCAAGTTATCAAAACAAGAAGCACAAACCATGCCTTTGTTATGAGGATACAATAATATATATTTTTTTACTTATTTATTTGAAGCCCACCTTTGTTATTTTTACAAGTAACTCAAGGTGGCGAACATATCCAACACACCTTTCTCTTCCTGTTTTTTCCCAACAACAACAACAACCCCGCGAGGTGAGTTGGGCTGGGAAACAATGACTGGTCACCCAAGTCTAAGATGGGACTTGAACTTTCTAGCCTGGTGCCTTAAGCACTAGGCCAAACTGACTCTCTTACATTTTTCTTCATTAACCCATATAGTCCTATCACTATGTAAACTAGGCATCTGGGTGTGTGGATGTCTGTGTTAAGTCCATAGAGAGACTCCAGTGTCCTAGTCTAGTTATCTTATGCTTTGCTGTACATAGTTATGTGGGTTTCCTTCTCAACTTTCAATTTGCTACTTCTCTTTCTAAAACATTTGGGCAATATCGTCATCCTCCTTTGCCCTTCATAGCTCAGCCAGCTACTGTAGTTGTCTTGATTTTGGTGAATGTAAATCTACCCCTCATGCTAGGTCTGATTAGGGAATCCAATGTTTCTTAAAGAAAGGTAAAATTCTCTCCTTCCAGGCATTGAATTGTGAAGTAGTACCAAGTTAATTTTTCTGCATTTGTTTTGTATCTCTTTTCTTGGTTGACTTGTATGAAGGGTTCTTTCCTGGTAGGACATGAATGTATTTACTCTCTATCAGACGTAGGTTGCTCCTGGTTCGGCTGAACCGGTAGTGAAATTGTGGCCTGGGTTGCAGAACTGGCAACGACCCAGGCTGGCCATGCCCCCAAATCAGTTTCCTGGTTTCTTATGCCATTGCCAGCATGTTTCTGCACATGCACAGAACAATATTTAGTCAATTGTACATGCGCCTGCAATGTGCGGTCGGCAAACTAGTTCTGACTGGTATAGGAACCCATCCCTGCTCTCTATGTTTGTCTTCCTGGTTTTATATTTGCTACTTCTGGTGCTCTGGAACTATCTCTGATGCCAACTTTCCCTCAGCAGGTTCTACCGTTAGACATCACACACCAAATGGGTGCCATTACAAAGAGATGCTTGGTGGTAGAACCATATATGTCATGATATTCCCTAATCTTACCTGTGGTGAACCATTATCTTCTTTGAAGAACAATTCAACTGCTGATTGATCTAGCTGCTGCTCTATGTCAAAAGGCATAGGGAGATCTTACCCCTTGTCATCTATTGCAAGATGGTCTATTCCCATAGGATGTCTTGTGGTCAAACCAATGGGAAATCTAAAACCACATACAGCAGCTCTTCCTATACAGAAGAGAGGTTTACATGGAAGAGAAAATCTGTAGCATGACCAAGCATCCACTCCACATGCAAGATTTTACATTAAAAAAAGCAATCTTAGATATTGCAAGATCCAAGGACCAGAGGTTTTGTCTTCCAACCTTTTGGACTCATGCTGGAGCCCATCTTCAGGGAATTTCTCTCTAGAAAGAAGTTGGCTAGAGAGAAGATTACCTGAAGATGGACTCCAGCATGAGCCTGAAAGCTCGGAAGACAAAACCTCTGGTCCTGGTGATCAACTCAGATTGGTTCCTGCAACATTATCCTGGGACACATATATTCACCTTCATTCGTGAATCTTAGATAGTCATCGAAACCTTTGTTCTGAATAGTTATCCCTCAACCTTCTTACATTTTTTTCTTCCACTGTCATCTGACTTTCAATTCTTCCATATCTACTACTCACTGGCACGTTCCCTGATTTCTTTCTTCCTCCTTGTCTTGTTTGCTTAATGTAGATTTTTATGCCCTCCGGGCATCACATCTGTGCTGTGTAGCACCTGGCATATTATTGGCACTAAATAATTGTTAAGTAGTATAAGTAGCAGTGAATGAAGCACACTTTCAGATTAGATTTGCGCAGCTAAGCATCTCTATTTGTTTCAGTGAGAATAAACACAAGAGTTCAGGCTAATCTGCCTTTGATCCAAATTACCTGTTGTGAACCTTTATTTTTCATTACTTCACATGTGATTATGTACCTCTATTAAGTTTGAAGCTGAAAGAAATGAACTCAGGTAAATTAGAGAAGTCTCAACTCAGCCAAGTTTCCTGATGGATTTTTGCAGCTTTCTGCGCAGCAACATCATTCAAAGTTGTCTGCCTCCTGACAAAAGGGTGCACATTTGTCTGAGCAGTACAATTATGTGCGCAGGGAACTGTTTGTGACAAGTATCAAACTGGGGCTGCTATTGAAAAGGAGCAGAATTCTGCAAACAAGATTGTTTCTAGCTTGCACTTAAATCGGGGGCATCATTACCTCGTATGAGGGACCTGCTTCAGGGTACGGTAGCGTCAGAATGTGTCTTCAGATAGTTGTACTCTACAGAGATGAAACATCCAGGCAGAAGTTGCACACCAGAAGGCTAGCGCTGCACTCACCAGAATGGAGAGATGAAGATGTAAATGCAGTGGAATTACTTATCACATTGTCACCTAAGAATGTAATCCATAAGCATTAAATCTTATGCTGTTGGTGTAATTAAGAAAAAACACTTTCTTTTTTCCCTTCTCCCTTTCTTTCTTTCTTTCTTTCTTTCTTTCTGTTTGTCTTTCTTTCTTTCTTTCCTCCTTTCTTTCTTTCTTTCTTTCTTTCTTTCTTTCCTTCTTTCGGTCTGTCTGTCTTTCTTTCTTTCTGTTTGTCTTTCTTTCTTTCTTTCTTTCTCCCTTTCTTTCTCCCTTTCTTTCTTTCTCAAACATGCACAAGATAACAAGTATAGGCATGAACATAAAAATGAACCAAACTGGCTGCAACCCACATCTGGAACAAAGGAAGTAAATACAGATGAATTGGGACAGTAAGACAGAGATGGTAGGCACACCAGTGCGCTTATGCACGACCCCTGTACGGACCTCTTAGGAATGGGGTGAGGTCCTTTATCACAATACAAAAGCATTCATTCTCATACAACTTGGCATTTTTCTTTAACTTTCTTAATTTTAACCTACGAGAACAGGGGCATGGTGGCTTAACCATTAAGATGCTTGGCTTGTTAACTGGAAGTTTGAGACTCAAGCACCGTGTGACGTGGTGACCGCCTCTTCCTGCCCCAGCTCCTATCAACTACACAGTTCAAAAGCATGGCAATACAATTAGATAAATAGATACCACTTTGTTGGGGAGGTAACATGTTCCATGAGCCTCGGCGTATAGTCGTGGTGGCCATATGACCACAGAAGCTTCTGCAGACAATGTTGATTCTCTCAGCCAGGAAGTGGAGATGAGTACTGGCCCTTAAAGATGGGCACAGCTGGCCAGGAAAAACTTTTACCTTTTTTATAGCTCAGAGAAGGTGCATCATGCCAATTGCATCCATGTATCATCCTTGATGGTCCTCTGAATTTCTTCATCTGAAGGACTGCAGAAAATGCTTTTCCATTGAAGTTTAAATAATCTAAGCCTCCCCTCTGAGGTGAGGTGGCGCAGTGGTTAAATGCAGCACTGCAGGCTACTTCAGCTGACTGCAGTTCTGCAGTTCAGCTGTTCAAATCTCACCGGCTCAGGGTTGACTCAGCCTTCCATCCTTCCGAGGTGGGTAAAATGAGGACCCGGATTGTTGTTGGGGGCAATATGCTGACTCTGTAAACCACTTAGAGAGGGCTGAAAGCCCTATGAAGCGGTATATAAGTCTAACTGCTATTGCTATTGCTATTGCTATTGCTCTGACCAAATAATCTTTCCTGCTTTTAAGATCTTTTGTCTAAATGACAAAAGCCCTGATAAGTTCACCCAGGAATATTCAACCTTAACCCATGCAATAAACATGAGCATGGCACAAAGTAAAAATGTGGTGGAAGATCCATGCTTGTACTTGTGGGGAATTTCACATATATTTGGAAATGTATTGGAAGTCTACCAAACAATTCACTGTTCTACCCTTTTGTTGCTGATGATGGTGCTTTTGGGATTTGCAATTGAGCAGTATTCTGTTTCAATGTGTAGATAGGTTATGGTGGGACGCAAAAATAAAATCTGCTCCATCTCACCTTGCTTTGATTTTAACACATTGCTACTTTCTGTTGGCTTTAAGTGTTTGTATTGTCTTTGTATATTTGTTCATTGCCTGTCAGAAATGAATGGCAACTTGTGTGGCACTATGTCTATCTACTGCTAATTCCATAGGGGTCTTCTGCCTGATTTTAAAAGTCTTCTGCAGGCAATCCATTTGCATTTTTAGAAAGAGATATTAGTCAGTTCCTTACAGCCTCATGATATTTGGAAAAGTGGGTATTGCTGAAAATAGAATAGAATAGAATAGAACAGAACTCTTTATTGGCCAAGTGTGATTGGACACACAAGGAATTTGTCTTTGGTGCATATGGTTTCAGTGTAAATAAGAAAAATAAAATAGAATACATTCATCAGGAATTATAAGATAGTGATAGTTATAAGTTACTAATAAGCAATCAAATTATACTAGGAAACAAATAAAACAATATAAATTGTAAAGATACAAGCAACAAGGTTATAGTCATAAGTGGGAAGAGATAGGTACTAGGAAGGATGAGAAGAATAATAGTAATACAGTCTAAGTAGATAATTTGACAGTGTTGTGGGAATTAGTTGTTTAGCAGAGTGATAGGATTCGGGGGGAAAACTGTCCTTGTGTCTAGTTGTTCTGGTGTGCAGTGCCCTATAGCGTCGTTTTGAGGGTAGAAGTTGAAACAACTTATGTCCAGGATGTGAGGGGTCTGTAGATGTAATCTCTGAGAAATAATTTATTACAATGTGTTTTTTAGATCTGCATATCCTTCTTTTCTTCCAAGAGCACAAGGTAGTATAAAAAGCAATAGTCTTCCAAACTATGAGATGAGACCACCAATCTGTGCTGGTTTATGACACATGCTGCATAAATCCCACCTGTGCCATGGGTCACTGTTGTGGACATGTGGTATTGGCAAACTAAAACAGATAGAGTGGCAGGTATGTCTTCATTCACAGGTGCCTTTGGGCACCTGCAACTTGCTTTAGTGATACTACAGGTGCAAAGTTTATTAAAGGAATGGTGGATTAGGATCAGATACCATTTACTATGTTAATTGATACCAGGTCCAGTATCAATTAAGAAGAGGTGTGTGAAAAGGCTAAATTGACTGTTTGTTATTTTTTGAAGTTGCTTTTTATTTTGTTGGGCTTATCTTAAAGAAGGCTCTTGTGAAATAGAATTGAGGAGTGGTGAGATTCTCCTGCTTCTTACTACTACTACTACTACTACTACTACTACTACTACTACTACCACTACCACCACCACCACCACCACCACCACCACCACCAATAATTTAGTTGTATACATGATGTACAATGACAATAAAGGCTATAGTGTATTACTACTACTATTTAGGAACTATAAACTTTCAGGAAATAGCAATCTTACCAGCAACTGCTGGATTTTTCTCTGTTCCCTTCAGGAGTTTAACTGTGGACATACTACACTTCCTGGCGTGCCAGATTCACATGTTCCTATTCCAGTGGTGGGATTCATTTTTTTTTTTACTACCGCTTCTGTGGTCGTGGCTTAGTGGGCATGGCAAGGGAAGGATACTTTAAAATCTCCATTCCCACCCCACTCCAGGGGAAAGTTACTGCAAAATCCCCATTTCCTTCCGATCAGCTGGGACTCGGGAGGCAGAGAATAGATGAGGACGGGGCCAGCCAGAGGTGGTATTTACCGGTTCTCCAAACTACTCAAAAGTTCCGCTACCGGTTCTCCGGAACTGGTCAGAACCTGCTGAATACCACCTCTGGTCTATTCTAGCCTCTGAAACCTTCACTGCTAGCTCTGGTGTGGCTTCATTAAAATCCAAGGCATCACACCTGTGATTTTGTTTTCTTTGTGGCCTCATGCACCATTTCTGACTCTCGATTTGAGCTTTTGTCTGCCAGTTGGTTAAATCCACGCTTATAATTCCATTCCGTTGTTGCCCGGGGTCCTGAACAATACGACTCTTGGTCACCAGCCGCCATTGTCAAAGATAATCTGCTGGTCACATCTGCATGTCAGCAGCACCATAGAGAAGAAACCCCCGAATCTGTCAGAGTGTGAGGCGAAGGCATTAGCAGTTTCAATTCTGCTTTATTTCCCACTTGAAATGGAGGAAAACAGACAAAAAACAAATAAGAAAGCTAAACAGTTGCGTGAGAGCTAGCAATTTGCCGAGGAGCCAGTGACAGACACTGTATTATCATAATTGTCTCTTCTACATGATAGGACAGAAAAATAATAATGTCATTTTATTTATAGACGGGGTGTCCCCTTTATGAGAGTCATGCAAGTTTCTGCCAACTGGAGTAGGTCAAATGACATCTTTTGATCAGGCCTGTCCAAAGAGATCAAAGATGAATGGCAGGTAATGGATAGCCAA
This sequence comes from Thamnophis elegans, assembly GCF_009769535.1. NCBI lineage: Eukaryota > Metazoa > Chordata > Lepidosauria > Squamata > Natricidae > Thamnophis > Thamnophis elegans. Next base: position 38,541,713 of record NC_045554.1, read on the forward strand.
TGACAAACCAAATCTAAAACAGAAATAAGACTGCCAATTACTCATTAAAGCCTTACCTAACCAAGCCGGGCTGCTTGACATGTTACCCGATCACCTAAATCAACTGAGCGTAGGTGCTAAAATTGTGTATTATCATTGGAAATGGCTATTATTTCCTCCCTAACATTTCTGTTAAAGCTTTGTTTGCCTGACCAGGCATCTCGGGGAAAGGAAAAAACCTCCTCCTTCTAGCGAGGTTCTTAGGAGTTTGTGAATATTACAATGGGAGCCAGAGATTTATCATTAATTATATTTAATAGGAATGTTCTCTGTTTGCCACTGATGAGAACATGCCTCCTCTTGTCCTGAAAAATGTCCCCCGAATTTTCCTTTCTCTGGGATGGCCATCTCTGTCCATATTTGCAGCCCATTTTTCAACCATGTCAATTTTCAAAAGGAAACAAAGATGTACACCTCCACGAGATATATTTTTTAATGGATATCCCATTGTGAAAAATGTTAAACTGAAAAATATTAGTGCTTATATAAGTAGTCCTTGACTGACGTAAAAATAAAGGTTCTTCTCGCACATATGTGCTAGTTGTTCCCGACTCTAGGGGGCGGTGCTCATCTCCGTTTCAAAGCCGAAGAGCCAGCGCTGTCCGAAAACATCTCCGTGGTCTTGTGGCTGGCATGACTAAATGCCGAAGGCGCACGGAATGCTGTTCCTTTCCCCCCAAAGGTGGTTTCTATTTTTCTACTTGCATTTTTACATGCTTTCGAACTGCTAGGTTGGCAGAAGCTGGGACAAGTAACGGGAGCTCACTCTGTTATGCAGCGCAAGGGATTTGAACCGCTAAACTGCCGACCTTTCTGATCGACAAGCTCAGCGTCTTAGCCACTGAGCCACCACATCCCTCAGTCCTCGGTTTACGACCACAATTGAACCCAAAATTTATGTTGCTAAGTGAGAAATTTCTTAAGTGAGTTTTCCCCCATGTTACAACTTTTCTTTCCACATTTGTTCACAAGTAAACAGTTGTGAAATTAGTAACACGATTGTTAAGTGAATCTGGCTTTCCCATGAACTCTGCTTGTCAAAAGATTGCAAAAAGGGATTGCGTGACCCCCGGGACACTGCAACTGTCATAAATGTAACCCATTAGTCGAGCATCTGAATATCAATCACAGAACCATGGGGATGCTGAAATGGTCAGAAGTCTGAAAAATGGTCACAAGTCCCTTTTTTCAGTGCTGTTATAACTTTGAGGGGCCGAGGTGGCGCAGTGGTTAGGGTGCAGCACTGCAGGCTACTTCAGCTGATTGCTAGCTGCAGTTTGGTGGTTCAAATCTCACCGGCTCAAGGTTGACTCAGCCTTCCATCCTTCCGAGGTGGGTGAAATGAGGACCCAGATTGTATGGGGGCGATATGCTGACTCTGTAAACCGCTTAGAGAGGGCTGAAAGCCCTATGAAGCGGTATATAAGTCTACTGCTATTGCTATTGCTATTGCTATTGAATGGTCATTAAAAGTCAAGGACTATCTGCAATTTCTTAGGCATGACCCCCAACCATCTGAAATTAGTATGTAGAGAGACAGGTTATGCTAAATTATATTTGCAGTACACCTAACTCTTGATTTCTCTCCTTGTGAGATATAATCTTAGGCCTCAGGCTACATGTGGTTCTTAAGCAATGTCCTCATCTGAATCTTTCTAAGCATGGTTTTCAAATCATTATTAGCAGTTTTTCACTTTGCATTTGAAATGGCAGTTGTTCTAGAACCGCAACAATAAACATTGAATTTGAAAGTTGGCAAAGACCAAGAATGTTTAATAGAAAGGATGCCATCAGACTAACATGATTTAATGGATTGAACTTAATTTTAACCGAATCCAAATGAAATCCAATTCAGATCTTGACCTGCTGCCGAAGCTGCAGACATTCAAGGAAGAACTTCTGCTTTTGGTTACAAAAAATTGGCTAGCCCTGATGTGGTCTTTGGGACTCTTAGAGATGCTCTAGAACTTTGGACAGAAGATGGCAAGAATTAAACCTGGAACCTTTGAGATATTCCCTTTGGATTTGCAATGTATGAACAGATCTACTAAAGAATATTGTACAAAACAAATCTGACCATTGTCAGATTTCCATTTTAGATGATTTATTTATTTATTTTCCTTTTAATTCGGTGATAGCCGAGACTTTTGGAGGCCTGCTTTGAAATAAGAAGCATAGAATTCAAGAGGCATTTTTCCTGGGGAAATGCATACAGGGCAACAGTCTTAATGTACAGTATTATATCTTATTGGATTTTACTCTTTATTTACCCTCCATAAAAAGCTGAGGTATAAGAAAAATCTAAAAGTGCCTCTCAACCAAAAACACCAGAAATACTATGCCTGCTCAGGCAACAATATCAATTATATAAAATTCAGAACGGTTTTGTAGGAGAAAGGCAGAAAATGAGATGATATGTGAGATATCTGAGAACCATGAGTTAAGGCAGACATGGGCATTTATAAGCAGAGAAGAATCACATTTTTTTCATGAGAAGGCCCACACACCTTCTGCTCCGTTCACTCACACATGGTTACTCAGTAATTAAGAGGGCAAGAAGCCTGGTATAAGTATAAGTATAATTTTTATTGTCATTGTATGTAAATACAACGAAATTGGTTTATGGCATTAAGGAGAGATTTTGGGCGGTAAAATTATGGCCTTTGAAAGTCTGCACTAAAAAAATATGGATTCGTTAGTGTATGTACATGTAATTAGTGTACCGATAGTTTTTGACTTACAACAGTTCATTTAGTAATTGAAGAAGTTACAAGAGCCCTGAACAAAGTCAATTCTGATCGTTTTTCACACTAACAGCTAGTGGTGGGATGCAACCAATTTAGTGAGTGCACGCTTCGCACATGCGTGCACCATTCAAAGACCGAGCTTTTTAAGCTTCGAAACTTACTTCTATATCAGCGCCTGTGAGTAAAACAACTGGTGCAGGGCAGTCCTCTGTGTCATGCAAATCAGCTGAGCTAAAAAACAGGGAGGATGATGATGATGATGATGATGATGATGATGATGATGATGATGATGTGGTCGATACCTAGGATGCTTGACAGCAACCCGTATCAACCATCAGTGCCAGTCAAAAATATTTGTGATACATTTTTAAATGTTCCGTTGACTGACTTTCATGTTTAATGAATAAAGTTACAACAAGGGTAATTTTACAGGGTTAGCATCAGGAGATAGATAGGGAGAAGAGTTTTTTTTTGAAATTCCAGAAATTTCACTGTATGTCATCTATGTCTTCTGGTACTACTTTATAAAATAATTGCTTTTCTTTACATTTCTTTGAGCAAAAACAATGAAGAGACCTGTGACTCTTACAGGTGTGCACATTTATTGTCGCACAAACTATCAAAGATTACACTCTACTTGGTCACCTTGCCCCATTTTATATTTATAAATCTGTGGTGAAATTTAAAATCTGGATTTAACTGTAGATGTTGTGTTTGCAAGAGATATGATTCAGAAGAGTGATGAATGAACATACAAGGAGGCAGTCTGAACCAGAAGTGATTTCCCTCATTTTTATTGAAATATATATAATATTATATTATTGAAATATATTTGTATTCAAATTTCTCTTTGGCAGATGATCTGCTAATCCTAGACTCTTTCTTCTTCTTTCCCCCCTGCCTCATGGTTCCATTCGGTCTACATTCTCTTGATAGCCTAAAGAACATATTTAGAAGCATAATTAGTTATAATTAGAAGCAAACAAACACAATTTATGCAAGGTAATTGATTATAAAAGATTAACAGGTAGCAGTTGCATTGGGAAATACCTCCGTTCAGGATTTAATCACAATTGGTTTGCTTCAATTTTTTTTTTTGTGAGTCTAGACAAAAACATAGCCACACCCTGATCAGGTCGTTTGGCCAGGAGGAAATAGCAAGCTCTTCTCAATCTGTCAACTCCTACTAAATCCCTCCTGTTTTAAAGTCAGGCATTGTCAAAGAAATATGACAAAGTGTAAGATCCAGTTGCTACAATTCTTGATAAACTCAGTATTGGAGATAAATTTCCCCCAAAATCCCAAACCTCAAATCACAATGTAATTGATTTCTCAGACATTCAGATGCTGTTCTCAACTCAACGTATGTTCAGAGATATACTATAACATAAGGTAAAGGTTTCCCTTGCACACATGTGCTAGTTCCTGATTCGAGGGGTAGTGCTCATCACTGTTTCAAAGCTGAAGAGCCATCGCTGTCCGAAGACGTCTCCATGGTCATATGACTGGCATGACTAAACACCGAAGGCGCACAGAACACTATTATCTTCCCACCAAAGGTGGCCCTTATTTTTCTACTTGCATTTTTACATGCTTTCAAACTGCTAAGTTGGCAGAAGCTGGGACAAGTAACGGGAGCTTACTCCATTATGCAATGCTAGGAATTCGAACTGCCGAACTGCTGACTTTTCTAATCGACAATCTTAGCATCTTAGCCACTGAGCCATTGTGTCCCAACTACCATAACATAACATTGGGTTAAATTTCAGAGCTGTGAACAGCCGGGAGCGAAAGTGGGATAGGCATGCCATCTCAACGATCAATCTTTTCAAATGCATGCTCAACACATAACCCCAACACTTATCATGTCCCAGAGTACAAAATGTAAGAATAGTCTACATACCACAACAAAATAGAGAATTAAACAAAGTACATGTAATTGTAGAGATGACCAGGCTGAGCCCAAGGGAGGGGGTCAAATGCATCAGCAATCTTGAATCACTTCATGCTCTCAAGTATTTAAGTCCAGTCCACCTTGAATTCCTTCTACTCTTATCTCCCACTAATTTCCTTTGGCCACTCACTAATAGTTCAGATTCATGTAGAGAGCTTAACCCAGAGGTGGGTTCCTACCAGTTCACACCTATTCGGTAGAACCGGTTCGTCAAATCTACCGAACCGGTTAGAAGAGGTTCCACCAGTGGACTTGGAAAGCAGGCCACACCTACAGAAGAGGTTCCAAAATTTTTTGAAACCCACCACTGCCCCCCCCACACAGAGAAAGAGACAGACAGACAGACAGACTTACTTACTTACTTACACAGAGAGAGAGAAAGAGAAAGAAAGGAAGAAATAAATAAAGAAAAAAAGAAAAAAGAAAGAAAAAGAGTGAGATGAAAGAAAAAAAGAAAAAAGGGACAGAGAGACAAAAGGAAGGAGAGAGAGAGAGAGAGAGAGAGAGAGAGAGAGAACACATGGCCAGCAAGCCACTCCCACAGGTCACATGGCTGGCAAGCCACTCCCACAAAGGAGGCCACACCCACAGAGTAGGTTCCAAAAAAAATTGAAACCCACCACTGGCTTAACTTTACAATAAATCTTTATGTCCATGTGAACTGTCTGGATCTCCTGATTTTCCTGGGGTTTGACACAAATTTCATCATGTCATTTGGATACAGGAACTTAGATGGGGGGGGGGGAAGAGAACCTCTCTCTCTCTTTCTCTCTCTCCCTCCCTATCTCTCTCTCTCTCTCTCTCTCTCCATTTCCTTCACCTTTTCCACCTCCATTTCCTTCACCTCCTTCTCCATCCTTCTTTTGTACTCACCAATCTGAAATGCTGAATATAATAATCTGAAATAATCTGTCAGCAGATTACAATTTTGTTTTAATTTTAATGTGGCTAACTTAAGATGGTTGTATAGTAAATTTATGCAACTGATCAGTTATTAAATTTCTGCATCTGCAAAAGAAGCAATCAAACCTCTTATTATGGTTGCTGTGAGTGAATGTTAAATGTCAAGGAGTTACCAGTGCGCTGCAGGGAAGCACGTTACAGTTAAAGATGCATAAAATATCAGCACTTTTTTAATGCTTGTGCATTCAACAAAGACTCCCATCCTAATTAACTGGTATGGAAATAAATAATTTTTACAAACTACCTTAGAAACAGATTTTTCCCCTCCTCCCATCAAAGTCTAGTGCTCTACAGAAATAGCCATGCTGTTGCATAGATGTTTTTCTTCTTCTTAATTTGCAGATGCGATGAAATATTCAAGCCTCACACAGATTTTGAAAACACCATTATAAACCCAATGCCCTTCTGCTAAAAGTGTAATATTGTGTGATCAGTCTGATGATTAGTCTTGAGGTCTGGATCCTTTTTTCCCCTCTTCTTCCTTCCCCCCTGGTTTTCCAAAAGATGGAAATATTGTGAAGCTACTGTAATTTGAAAGATATTGATTTGAAAGATCTTCACCTATGTATAGCCCCCATTCTTTCTCAACAGTAGCGCCCATATGTTGATACCATGCTATTTTCTCTTAATCCATTAAAAAAAGAAAGCATAAAAATTCAAATTTAAAGTACAGGTAGTCCTTGATTTTATGAACACAGTGGAGCCCAAATTTCTGTTATTAATTGGGATATTTCTTTAATGATTTTTGCCCCATTTTACGACCTTTCTTGCTACAACTGAATTTCTGTAATTATTAAGTTAATAACACAATTCTTAAATGAATCTGGCTTCCCCATCGATTTTGCTTGTCGGAAGGTCGCAAAAGGTGATGATCCCGGGCCACTGCAATTGTCATAAATATGAGTCAGTTGCTGAGCATCTGAATTTTTATCAGGTGACCACGGGGACGCTGCAATGGTCATAAGTGTGAAAAACGGTCATAACTCATTTTTTTCATTGCCGTTGCAACTTTGAATGGGCTCTAAAGGAACTTGTGTAAGTCTGGAATTGCCTTACCTTTAATATATATGTTTAACAATATATTATCTACCAAAATTGAGGCTAACCACATTTGTGTGTGTGTTTTTGAGTGACACACTTAGGAGATGTAAAAACTGATGAACATAAAATACTGCTTTGTATAGTCAAGGAAGGGATGGATGGATCAGTGGCTAAGAAGCTGAGCTTGTTGATCAGAAGGTCGGCAGTTCGGCAATTCGAATTGCTAGTGCTGCATAATGGAGTGAGCTCCCGTTACTTGTCCCCACTTCTGCCAACCTAGCAGTTCGAAAGCTCATGAAAAATGCAAGTAGAAAAATAGGAATCATCTTTGGTGGGAAGGTAACAACATTCCGTGCGCCTTTGGCATTGAGTAATGCCGGCCACATGACCACAGAGACATCTTCGGACAGCACTGGCTCTTCGGCTTTGAAAGGGAGATGAGCACTGCCCCCTAGAGTTGGGAACGACTAGCACATATGTATGAGGGGAACCTTGACCTTTATAGTCAAGGAAAGAACTAGACTAATTCGAACAGAGCTGAAAAATTATTGAATTCCTCTGATATTTCTTTTCAACGTTTTAATAGTCCTGGAGAACCAGCATGATACTATGTAACCATCTCACCCTCTTCCTTTTTCTTTTGCCTTCCATCTTTCCCACCATCAGGGTCTTTCCCAATGAGTCTCATTAGTTGGCCAATGTATTTAAAGTTGAGCTTCAGTATCTGCTCTTGTGAGGATTGATTTCTTATAGGATTGAACTGATTTGATTTCCTTGCAGACTTTCAGAGTCTTCTCCACTATCCCAATGTGAAAGCATCAATTCTTTGGCACGTCTTCCTTATGGTCCAACTATGCATTACTACTAGGAAAACCATAGCTTTAACTGTGTTTTGTTAATGTAGCATTACAATGAAGTAGTTTAGCTAATTCTGTTTCCTGTCTGGTCTACCTTGGAAGGCTGATAACAACTTTCATCTTCTTTTGAAATTTACATCCAGGAAGAGTCACTGGTTTCTTCAATCTCTTCCATCTCTTTTTCACTTTAACTTGCTTGGTAGTATTGTGTCTCTTCTTGTGTTCTCTACTGTCAATATTGTGTATGCTCTTGGAAGCAGAAACCTTTATTTGGCAGGAAAGGGGGAACTGCACTTTCCATAAGACATTATATAATTGCCCCCTTATAACAGTGTACAGAGCAGTTTGAAGAAACTCAACGTCCTCCAGCAAAAAGGCCTTCGTCAAATCCTAAAAATTCTCTATTTTGACCACGTTGCTAATGAAGAAGGACTCCAAAAGGTTTCCCCTGCAAATTACATAACACAGTCGCATCCAGAAAATTCTAATGCGCAGGTCATATACTCCATATGGCGAATAATCGAATTCCCGAGATGGCAATGAGATGATTTCTTCCCTGACCAAGAGATCCCCTCGAAATACAGGTGGTTAGGAAACGTTGGGATTGTGCAGAAACGGATAGATTAACATTAAAAATTAAAGATAAGGAAGACTTGAAATATTAACGGACATGGAATAAATTTTACGAATGGATAGAGGCAAGAGATAGAATTGAGAGGGAAAATAATTTTACGAATGTCAATAATTGTTAGTATGGAAAAGAAAGATGTATAAAACTATGACTATAGTAAGGGAAGAAATTGTAAATAGGCTAAATGTAAGTAGAAATTTAGTTAAAGCTCTTTTTCTTTACTCCTTTTGGTCATAACACTATAATTACTGTTATTATATTATTGTTATAGTTACTAGCTTGTGTGTTAAGATTTACTGCTAACTTTTCTTTGGCTTTGCTTTGTAATTATTATCCTGACATGTCACTGTCTTTTCAATTAAAATAATAAATAAATAAAAGAATAATTAAAGGAATAATCAGATTCCCAAAATGGCAATGAGGTAGATTCCCCCCCCAACCAAGAGGACCCCCTCAAAATAACGTCCGTTCATAGACAACTTAAAGACTTTAAACATCACATGAGGATACGCTGAGCTACTTGCCCCAAACTGAAAATGCTGTAGGTTCTTGCGGCCCAATATGCTACATAGCAAAGGAGGATCTAACGCAGTGGTACAACTCTCAGGGGGACAATTTGATTTTTAATGGGGGCAATTTGAACCTTATTCAAACCAAGCAAATGGCCTTTTAGCTTAGGTGGGGCATAGCCAAATAAGGTTGGGAACCACTGCACTAATGCCAATGCTAATGTTAATAACAGTGTAATAACCAGGACAATCATTGTGAGTGTGTGGAGGGCAATTGTCATCATTGTAGGCAACTGTAATTTCCTAAAGTGGACTCAACTTAAGAGTAGACTTGTGTGTGACACTGTTAACATTTAAGGATTCTTTGAAAGATTCTTCACGCCAAAGAAAAAGGAAGTGGGGGAAAAAAAATCCGGTAGAGCATTAAGGAGTTTGCTTCTGAAATGTGTTTAATGTAAATATGCTGTCAGATACCCTTCAAGTAATTGACAAGAGCAGATGATTAGCAGTGTTCTCAATACTGTTTTTGCATAATCTCACATTTTGACAGTTCTCTTCAGCATCTCTTTATTGTCAGTGCTCTGCAATCAGGAATATTTTTTCTTTTCCTTGACAACATTTACTTTGTCATTATAAATCTTGTAAATGGTCATTTAACTTGTTCGGTGTGCATGTACAACTCTCAATAGGCACACATTTGCAGTATCTTTCTTTGCAGGGAAGAAACTGTCAGGGAACCCAAAAAAAACACCTTGCTACTCTCAAAAGAAAGTAGGTTAATATCATTGTTAAAAATCAGAATGAGAAAGGAAGAGAGAGACTGTGCCCCTTTGATAATTGTGTATATTCAGCGTATTCCAATCTGATTTAAAAGTAGCTATACTCGGGACTGAAACGGAGAATTATTTACGGAGTGGCGTGCAGGTCATCAGAGGACTTCCTCTGATTTCTGAACTTTGGGTAACTAAAATTATTAGCTGATTACATAGCAGGTCACCCAACTTAAGGAGTCATCCACATTTATTGGACATTGGGGTGGTATCATCCATCATAATGGATTTCATTGTCAGAGAGATGTTTGACAAAGCGCTGAGTCTGGTAGCATCAATTGTTTGTTCTGAAGAGTTGTAGCTACGACAGTGTATAAGAATGTATCTGCAAAGTTTGCATGAAAGGAACAATCAATTAGATCTGGGTCATTTTTTTTTTTAACATCGAGAGGGCTAGAGTTAGTATGCAAAGAAAAAAAATATCTGCTGTGAACTCCACGTGGTGTCAGGAAGGGCATCAGGTCAGTAAATGCTCAGCTCCATCCAGTCACTCTGACTCTATCCTGAATTAAGAAACTACAGGGTCATAAAAGGGGAGGTTTTTTTAGAATTAGGGTTAGGATCTATAGAGAAAGTTATATACAAAAATGTGTACATTGTGAAATACTGTCTGTGGCTTTGAGAGTCTTTGCAACATTAACATGGGTTGAATTGGTTTTAGATTAGTGTTAATCTAATTAGTTTAGATTAGTGGTTCAGTGGCTAAGACCCTGAGCTTGTCCATCAGAAAGATCAGCAGTTCGAATCCCTAGTGCTGCATAACGGAGTGAGCTCCCGTTACGTGTCCCAGCTTCTGCCAACCTAGCAGTTTGAAAGCATGTAAAAACTCAAGTAGAAAAATAGGAACTACCTTTGGTGGGAAGGTCACAGCATTCCATGCGCTTTCGGTGTTTAGTCATGCTGGCCACATGACCATGGAGATGTCTTTGGACAGTGCTGGGTCTTTGCCCCCCCCCCCATTGAATTCTGGAGCTGACAGGAAATCCAGTTCTCCCACCATAGAGACTCCTCCTAGTGTGGCATTCTTTTTCCTCTGCTGACCGGACATCAGGTTCCCCCACCATAGAGTCTCCTCCTAGCATGCCATCCTTTTTCCTCTGCCTCTCCTAACTGAAAGCCCTGTAAATTGTGGAGCCAACCTGATCCACAGGAAGTTGCAACAGAGGGATAAAAGAGCCACATGCGGCTTCAGAGCTGCAGGTTGCCGACCCATGGGCTATGTAACCCTATATTTGTAGCCCTGCGCTGTAGTTAGGATTCAGCCGTTCAACCCAGGATGTTGTAAATAGTTGAATTTTGAAGAAGGAAAGGAACGAAGTGACCTTATGTACATGGTTATGGTGCCCATATTCCTTAATTCGTAGCATACCCATTGTGCAAACAGTCAATATGATAAACTTTCAGCTTTACTTGAATCATTGGTCTTCTTTCTTCAGCTCTCTTTAATCTATCTCCATGGATTTCAAGCTCATATAGATTTGGTCAGTGACAAGGGTTAGAGTAGTCTTGTAGAACATTTACTTGTAGCAGTGAAAAAGCACACATTCATCAAGGGATTAAGTCGATCCAATTGCACTGGAGATCAATGGGATGCTTACGTGATCCCTCTTAGGCGCCAAGGTTTTTCAACTTCTTTTGGTGAGAATTCACAGACACCCATGCATTTCTCCACCTTAAAGCCATTTATCTCAGAATGTCAAATTGCAATAATTAACCATTATTGATCTTAAATTCAATTAACTTCATTAACTCAGGTCATGATGAGGGTATTTGCAAGGAAAAAGCATTTGACAATTGCCTTTTTCTTATGTGACATTGAAGTGATAAACTATTCTTTTCATATGCTGTGTTTGGGACATTCAATACATTTTCAAAATTAGCCAAAATCTGGTGGACACCTTCTTAAGGACCGTTCCTGGTTATCCTTAAAGGGAGCTCATATTTGGGGTTAAGATCAATAGATGGTTCTACATGATTTTCCCATTGGTGAACTTGAGCAGTGGGAAGTAAAGTTGAACCTCTCCACTTTATATTTTACACATCAAGATTTTGAACATTTAGTAACCAAATTCAGCCCCTCAAGTGTATGCAGTACACTGAATCATCAATTCACCAAACAGGTGAATCAATGATTCACCTTTACTCTAAGCCTCATAACAATGTCAGCTGAGATGAACACTGACCAGTCTTTGTTAGGTAAGCTCCCCGTTGGGAGACCAAGTGCGTTCAGAGAAGCGTTGTGAGAGTTGTGTTGGAGAACACACAAACAGCATACAGAGATACTGCAGTTTAAATAGGCTTTTACTTTCGTGGAAATAGAGGTATCAGAGTCCATCAAACAGTCCAAGTCATACATGGATAAGACAGTCAGTCATCAATGTCTTTCAGTTAAGGGATAATCCAAATAACATAGTCCATAATCATACAAGCAGTCTGGTACTCAAAGTTTGCTAGCAGTTGCAAAACTTACAATAGCTCACGACACTTTCTAACAGCCAGCTTCCAAAACACTCAGATCAGACCAGACCAGCATCTAACAAACAGAAAGCTAACAGTCATTCTGGCTCCCTCTTATGGCCGATTGAGGAAAACAGCAACCAATCACATTTTACAGCATGATTTAAAGAAACAGGTATAGCATTGTTACATGATTTATATATTGCCAACCCAACCATTAGATTAGATTCCTAACAGTCTTAATATATTCTGCATATCAGAGGTGGTATTCAGCAGGTTCTGACCAGTTCTGGAGAACCGGTAGCGGAAATTTTAATTGACTTGAATGATCTTGTTGCTCTCATGGTAACCTATAAGACATCCATTTCTTCAGCTAGGAACAAAAGTTGCTTCTCTATTTTTGGTCTCCATTATCTTCATCAGAAACAGAGGGATGATTGGCAGCATACCTTTGGTTGGGGAAGGGAACAAATTTCATGACATGTTTAATTGATTACTTTCCCTCTGTCTTTCAAGTTTTGGCTTTGCTGGTTAAAACTTGGCAGCAGTGAGATAGTTTAAGAAGGAAAATGGCTTGATGACCATGTTTGATTGCATGGTGGGAAAAACCCTAAAGTTTCTTTTGAACCCCTGCTTGCTCAGTGAAGATGTCAGGATTTCAACGAAATGAGACTCCAGGGCTCGAACTTCCTCAAAGTTCCATTTTATTAGAAATGTCATATTAGCACATCTGGGAAAACCTGAATCTGAAAGCTTCCAGGTTTTCCCCACCCAAATGAAAGTCCAAGTTCCTACCCAGCACCCACATGTCCATTATGTGGTCCAATCAGGCATCATTCAAAACTGGAGATGCCTCCCAGTCACACCCCTCAAAGTGCAGGGCAGGATGTCCTTGACTCTCTGAGAAAGGAATTTTATTATGACTATATGTCTCCCATACTCGATATAATTCCCCTCCCATTTCCCCACAGCATTAAATGTGGCAGGCCTGAAGGTCCAATGTAAAAGATGGCTTCCAGGCTTGACAGAAGAATTACAACCATTAAGAGCTATTTGAGACATAGTGAAAATGACATAGTGAGAACTTAAATACATGGATCTACTTACCCTTGCTCAAGTTGACTGGAACTCTAGTATTTGTCTTTCATGGTTCAAAGGTGAATAAATATTTCCATCTGCAGACTCAACATATAACCACAAATGTTGGGATTCAGTCATTTGAACATTAACCCATCAATTAACAGAATAACATAGAACAGAATTGGAAAGGAACCCTGGAGGTCTTCTAGTCTAACCCCTGCTTAAGCAGGAAACCGTATACCATTTCAGACAAATGGCTGTCCAGTCTCTTCTTAAAAACCTCCAGTGTTGGAGCCCCCACAACTTTTGGAAGCAAGTCATTCCACTAAGGTTAGGGTTAGGACTTAGGGGTGGGGTTGGTTAGTTTTGGTTCAAAGTTCAAAGTTTTGGTAACACATTTTGGTTATTCCTTTTTCAGAACCATGTCAAATGGAAGTCTTGTTGACAAGTACATGGTAGGAACAAAGGAAACTGTCTGATGATAATTCAAACTTGATTTTTTTAATGGTTAAATTTGTATCCAGTTTTTTTGTATGGCATCTCTATGCAGTTTATATGTTTTCCTCCCTTTATTTAATTCCAGACTAACAACTCAGTGAGAAAGGTGTACCGTAATTCCTCCAGGGTCACTTAATGGAATTCCGTTGCTAAATGTGGATTTTCCCAGCCCTGATCCAACATCTTAACCCCCTACATCACTGTAGTCCTTTTATGTAAAACAAAATATACAGTGTCTAACTGTGTGGTTGAAAACTCACCCTGACTTGCTGAGACTTGCATCAAATCATTTCACATAGTCTATTCAATGAATAAGGGTTAGGGTTAGGATTGGCTCAGTGGCTAAGACGCTGACCTTGTCGATCAGAAAAGTCGGCAGTTCAGCGGTTCGAATCCCTAGGGCTGCATAACGGAGTGAGCTCCTGTTACTTGTCCCAGCTTCTGCCAACCTAGCAGTCCAAAAGCATGTAAAAATGCAAGTAGAAAAATAGGAACCATCTTTGGTAGGGAGGTAATAACATTCAGTGAACCTTTGGCGTTTAGTCATGCCAGCCACATGACTACAGAGACATCTTGGGACAGCACTGGCTCTTTGGCTTGGAAACGGAGATGAGCACCGCCCCCTAGAGTCGGGAACGATTAGCACATATGTGCGAGGGGAACCTTTACCTTATTCAATGAATATAGTTGAGCAGAGTTGAAACCTTCTCAATAGGTCCCAGGAAAAAAAGTCAATTTCAAGAGAAAAAAACCCCATGACCTAATTAGATGATTGTGAGTGGGTGTGTAAGCCCTGGCCACGTTAGCCTTGATTTCCATGGATAAATGCTGGCAACGGATTTTCATCAGGATGTAGTTTCTTTGTTTACCGCTTCTAAATGTCACATCACAGGGCCAAGTTTTAAAGAATATCTTTAGGTGCTTCCAAGCGGCTAATTTTGACGAGACAACATTTGTGTAATTAGCAAATGCACAAACAGCATTTTAAAGGTGAACAGAAGACATGTTCTTTCTCACAGTGAATTGGGGGGGGGGGGGGTTATTCCATATGAATGAATAGGGTGCTTTAAGCTGTGTCCATGCTGCAGTTAGCAAGGGACGTTCTTCGCAGTGAGGGGAGATTTCACTTGCCCCAAAGGAAATTGAAATGGAAAAATCACCCTCCCCTTTCACTCTTCATATCCAGATGTTCCAATCTCTGGATAAAATGGAATTGCTTGTTTGTTTAGATGTCTACACCCACCCTGCTCCTCACAGCGACTCTGGCTGGTGAACAAACTTGAAAGCGGAAACCACAGAATAAATGACCATTAAACATTCACCACTTGAGGGTAGAAACCACAAAATCACACCATTGAAACATCCATTTATGCAACGGCTAATTCATTAAAGGTACACAGTTGCCCCTTACACAACAAGTTCTCTTAAACAATAACCGCACCTCCTCCTTGTTACTAGTGGGGGGGGGTGTTGTATCACCTGTTGCAAGCAGCTATTGTTTGTTAAACATAGGTGGTAAAACCATTTGCAAAGGATTTTAGATTTCAGCTGCTGGTTAACTTGGATGTGTTGCCTTTATAATGTCTGGGTTAAAACCAACCAATTCTACCCAAGAGGAAACTTTTTAGTCTTATATAGAGCAAGCTTTTTGCACACAATAGATACAAACTCACAGTTAAACCACTCCAAACTCGATTGCAGAAAATGTGACTTCAGCAACAGAGTGGTCAACGCCTGGAATGCTCTTCCTGACTCCGTTGTTATTTCCGCTAACCCCCACAGCTTCAACCTTAAACTGTCTACCGTGGACCTCGCCCCATTCCTAAGAGGTCTGTAAGGGGGCGTGCATAAACGCACCAGCGTGCCAATGGTGGGTTTCAAAAATTGTTGGAGCCTATTCTGTGGGTGTGGCCTCCTTTGTGGGAGTGGCTTGCCACCCATGTGACCCGATATGAAATTATGAATTAGTACTTAGGTCGGTCCAAGTAGTTAGTGGTTAGAAACAATCGTAAAGGAAGATATGGAATTAAAACCAGAAATATTTTGTTGGCTACTTGAAAGGGAGTATAATATATATTTAATTTTACACATGTTAGCAGCTGCTGGAATTGTGTTTGCACAACAGTGGAAAAACAGAGATATGTAAATGAATAAATATTACAATGTGCAGGAATAAATAAATTGACAATTAAAATCAAGAAGGCTTTGAATACTTTTTCAAGTGGGATTGGTTTTAGCAATTGCCAACTAACGGAAACAGAAATTAGAAATCCAAAAGTATGAAAGAAAACACCAATTATGTAAGGAAAGGTCCCTAAAATGTATAAGGAAATATTACTAGATCATTATTAATGCGTAGATAACTGTGGGACGTTACACACTCACCAGTGGTGGGTTTCAAAAAATTTTGGAACCTCTTCTGTAGGTGTGGCCTGCTTTCCGGGTCCACTGGTGGAACCTCTTCTAACCGGTTCGGTAGATTTGATGAACCGGTTCTATCGAATAGGTGCAAACTGGTAGGAACCCACCTCTGCAGCGTGCCTTCCGTCCCTGTCCTACTGTCTCTGTTTATTCATACCCATTTACTATGTTCATACTTACTTTTATACTTATAACTGTTACCTTTCACAAGTTTGACAAACTAAAATAAATAAATTAAAAATTTGCACCATGATCAGAAGGGCCACACCACTTGCCTCTCTCCTGCCTGGCACCCATGCCTTGAGCTAAGTCATCCCTGTTCTACTGTCCCCATTTATTTGTACCCATTTCCTGTGTTCTTATTCATGTTTATTCTTTCCTGTTATCTTGTACATGAGTGACAAGCTAAATAAATAAATATCTAATCCTAAAAGAGACCCGGAATTGATAGCTAAAAAAACACAATCAATCCCTTTGATGGCTGGGCCACTGCATATACAGTGATATGCAGAGGTGGGTTCCTACCAGTTCGCACCTATTCAGTAGAACCGGTTCATCAAATCTACCGAACCGGTTAGAAGAGGTTCTACCAGTGGACCCGGAAAGCAGGCCACACCTACAGAAGAGGTTCCAAAAATTTTTGAAACCCACCACTGGTCCTTGGATATGATTATTCTACACTATCATGCTCATATTTATAAAACTCAGTGCCTCTGTGAAAGGTAAGGATGACTCCTGCATTTGTGGTGCAATCAGAACATTGCGTGTGTTGAAGTTGTTTTAACGCAAACCAAAGATTCCTTTTAAAAAACAAGTTTACATCATATTCTTATGCATGTCAGTGCTGTGTGTGAGGTAATTTAAGGTGGTTCTGACAAGTGTCATATCCGGTCACATGGGTGGCAAGCCACTCCCACAAAGGAGGCCACACCCACAGAGTAGGTTGCATTGTAGAACAATTTTTGAAACCCACCACTGGTGATATGGCAGGTGAGGGAAGCACCCACATTCGGTCACAGAATCCAACAACTCAGGTCTCGCTCTAAGTCCATCTTAAGAATTGGGTTAAAATCATTGATCTTTAAAGTTCTGCTCCACGGTTGGCCTTACTCCCCACCCCCTCCTGCCCCACCACACAAACTTCTGTTTTGGATTTGCTTAGGAGCCACAATTGCTGACCCCATAAAGCACAACTGAATTCACAAAGAGATAGCAGAAAATAACATGCTGTATTTTCTGGAGACAGGAGACCTTCACAAAATCCCCCAGCCAAACACTCTTTTTTTGAAATGAACAAGGAGTGATACATGGCATCCTTTCATCCACTTTAATCAGTTAGCATGTACGGCCCGTGGCACAAATTCTCAACCGAGTCCAAATCTCGCCAGCTCGCGTAAATTGATGGTGCAGGGAGTGCAGAGTCCTCACTTTGAGTCAGAAATCCAAAAAAAGAGAGCAAGTCTGAGGATTTAGTCACTAAATCAGTTCATAAGCGCTTGCTGGGGCTTTGAAAAAGAAAGTCATAAAAGGGAAAATAGAACTTTTAAGGAAACCCGCAATTAGAAAGAGAGTCCTTTCTGCTAAGATTGGAAAAGGAAATCAAACCTTTAGGTAATAGGTTCAGTAAAAGTGATCTAAATGGTAGGGCCATATTGTTCCACAATATTATGGAGGATTTGTTGTAAATTAGCTTTCTTGGCATGAAGAAACTTAAATACTTTGGCCGCCTAACGAGAAGGAAGGACTCACTGGAGAAGCGCCTCATGCTGGGAAAGATGGAGGGCAAAAGAAGAAGAGGACGACAGAGAATGAGGTGGCTGGATAGAGTCACCGAAGCAGTAGGCATGAGTTTAAATGGACTCCAGAGGATGGTAGAGGACAGGAAGGCCTGGAGGAATGTTATCCATGGGGTCATGATGGGTTGGACACGACTTCACGACTAACAACAACAACAAGCTTTCTTGACCTCAGATAAAAGAAAGCAGGAAATCTCTGTAAGATTACCAACTTGGATCGCAATTGAAAGACTGGCATATTCATTTACTAGCCTGAATTTAACTCCTCCTCCCACTCCAGCTCACCCCTATTTTAATGTATACTGGCATAGGCTTTCATGGTGAGCATCTATCAAGCAATGATAATCTTTCAGGATGAATGGTCATGGTATAGTTTTATAGCATCTGACAATTTTTTGTTGCTTTGCAATCCCACGCGGTATGCAGTCGGCTCTTTTGTAACAAGAGGGATCCAGAACTACATACATGCTGTTGGCATCTACTCTGCTAACAGTCTCAGAAATAGCAAATGCAGAGATATGTCTCTTTGCCAAGGCCACATTTCAACGTTCAAACTCTGGTTCAGATTAATACACAGTCCAATGTATTTTTAGAACTCCTGGGCAGTTCCATGCCCATTCCTTTTCCCCTTCCAAACTTCATTCTTTAGATGAATAATACTGGATGAATAATACTGATGTTTGGTAGGATGTATCCTGGTCCAAAAGAATGAAGGCCAGTAGTGAAAAACTTATCAGAAATTCCGAAGTTGTGTCCAACCCATTGCGACCTCATGGACAATATTCCTCCAAGCCTTCCTGTCCTCTACCATCCTCTGGAGTCCATTTAAACTCACGTCTACTGCTTCAGTGACTCCATCCAGTCAATCTCTGTCGTCCCCTTCTTCTTTTGCCCTCCATCTTTCCCAGCATTAGGCTCTTCTCCAGTGAGTCCTTCCTTCTCGTTAGGTGGCCAAAGTATTTTGAGTTTCAGAAATTCTGTGGGGTTAGCTAATTAGATAACACCTACTTTTTAATGAAGAATTTGTAGGAGACAAGCAGGAAGACCTGGAAGGTGGAGTTAAATGCATCATCAGTTTAAACCCAAAGGTGTTTCTCTCCCCCCCACCAAAAAAAGGCAATTGGACTTTCTTTCTTTCATCAAGAAAGTCCAGTTTCTTTTGGGAAAAAGCACCTTTGGGACAACCATGACCTGGATGGTTGAGAATCTTCATGAACATCATCAGTTTAGCTTTCCTGCATTTCCACAAGAGACTCAAGTCCAGCCTGAATTTCATTGACATTTTTTTAAAATATATATTTATTTTCCATTTTAAAATATATAAACATTTTTCATCTCTCCTTAAGTGTGTTGTCCAGGTACAAATATTTCTGGGCAACATCTTTCCACAAATTATAGACATTGAACAATTACACCATGTGTAACTCTTCATTTCCTTCGTAGCATATCTACTAATAAAAATAAAATAAAAACATCAAACATGATTATTCTCATCATACTCATATTATCAGTTGCCATTTTATTCTTATCTCTCTCTTAATGTATTTTCTATTCTTCTTCTTGTCTTATTCTTTTATTTTCAATTTCCTTTTTTATTCTCTAACCATTGGTAAAATGCTTCCCATATCATATAATAATCAGTTTGTTCCTTTTTCTTCTTAATTGCTAGTGTTAGTCTATTCATTTCTGCACATTCTCATATTTTCCTAATCACTTTTTCTTCAGTAGGAATCTCTTCACTTTTCCAATATTGTGCAAATAAAATTCTAGCTTTTGTTAATACATGAATAATTGAATATATATTTTCTTTGTTATAAGTTTCAGGCAAGATCCCCTCCAAAATATAGAATTTCATTGACTGTTAATTAGGATCAATTTAGTGCTGACTATTCATTGTTTATTTATTGTGTATAGGCTATAAATAATAACTCCTTTGTGCTTAAACTCAGTGAGTGGTCCTGGTTCTTTGGACCTGACAGCATTTATGGAATTAAAAAAATAGGTTTTCTGAAGTTCTCATAGAACACTTAAAAAAAGAGAATAGCAATAGCAATAGCAGTTAGACTTATATACCACTTCATAGGTCTTTCAGCCCTTTCTAAGCGGTTTACAGAGTCAGCCTATTGTCCCCAACAACAATCCGGGTCCTCATTTTACCCACCTCGGAAGGATGGAAGGCTGAGTCAACCCTGAACCGGTGAGATTTGAACAGCCGAACTGCAGAACTGCAGTCAGCTGAAGTAGCCTGCAGTGCTGCATTTAACCACTGCGCCACCTCGGCTCTCAGCCCAAAGCTAACAATGAAACAATATAAGAAGATTTTTTTTTGATCTGGAGACCAGTGAAACCACACTCGTAGATTAAGACTGAAGGCAAATTACTGTTCCTTCACCAGAGAAACTTTGCACAGTTACAGATACAAGATAATCCAATAATTTGATACAATTAGGATGTGATAAGCATCAGGCATACATTCCCTAGCCATGTATTCAATCCCTATCGAATGTGAAGGGAATGCTAATATACCATTAAGAGTGGTGTGTATTTAAGAAACTACATCCCCATTCTTTGCAATAAATAATAAAGCATTGTGTTTTCTAGCTGCAATTCGGCAGTTCAAATCTCACCAGGCTCAAGGTTGACTCAGCCTTCCATCCTTCCAATGTGGGTGAATTGTTGAGAGCAAGATGCTGATTCTGTAAACTGCTTAGAGAGGGCTGTAAAAGCACTATGAAGCGGTACATAAGTCTAAGTGCTTTTGCTATTGCTATGGAAGGCGGTTTAGTGGCAACTTTTCAAATACTGAGCCGTCAACTATTGTTTTGCGTAAGGCAGTGGTTCCCAAACTTGGCAACTTTAATACTTGTGGACTTCAACTCCCAGAATTGGGGAGAGCTGGCTGGAGAATTCTGGGAGTTGAAATCCACAAGTCTTAAAGTTGCCAAGTTTGGGAACCACTGGTATAAGGATATATGCAGGGGTTGGCTTCAAAAATTTTAGCAGTGGGCATGACCTAGTTGGCCTCCTGAACCACAGCGGGGTGGGGGAACAGGGCGTTTTTGCCCACCCTGGGGCAAAAGACTCAAGGAAAGCCTTCAGGAGGGCGAAAATGTCCTCCTTAGGATCCAGAGGCCCTCTGGAGGCTGGAAATGGGCCCATTTCCAGCCTTCCCTAACTTCTGGTAGGCCTGTTTTTCACCGTCCCTGAGCCTCCATGCATGGGGACTCTTGGGAGGGGTGGGGTGCCAGCTAGGAGCGGGATTTGGGGGTTCTCCGAACTGCACAGAATCTTAGCTAGAGGTTCTCCCAAGCCCCTGTGCACCCCCAGCAGCCCACCCCTGGCATATATGTGTGAGCTCTCTGAATCAGGATGGATTCAAGCAAGGAAATATGAATCTGCTTACTTTGTGTAATATATGCAAACCAAAGAACAGAATATAAAGAATGGGAAAATCAGTACTTGTTGATATGCAAAAAGAAGGCAAGTAATTGTGGAAATTCTTGCATTTTTGGCTATTCCTGGCTATTCCGGCAGGCCTGGGGCTGTTGACCTCATGAATGAGGTCCAGCCCCGCCTAGATTGAGTGCATGAAGTGTTTTTTAATCTGCTTTTCTTCTCTATTTTTTAATTTTTATCTTTTTAGAGATGTATTTCTGTAAGCCGCCTGGAGTCCTTCGGGATTGGGCGGCATATAAATTCATTAAATTTGAATTTGAATTTGATGGTTGACAATAAAGTTGTTTGAGTTAGCTATTTATGAGTGGCTTTGGTTGCTGACATTTGCACATATTATGTGCAGACTAGCAAGGCTTGTACATCTTGAGCAGGAATATACAATGCCATTTCTATCCCTAGCCCATTTATTTTCTGGCCCTTGCTTTCTTTCATCCTATTCCCCCCCTCCCCCAATTTAACCTGTTTTTAAAAAGTCTGTCCATACGCACACTGAAGCCAGGTTCACTTAACAACCGTGTTGCTAACTTCACAAATGCAGTAATTCACTTAACAACTGTAGCCAGAAAGGTCATAACATGCGGCAAAACTCACTTAACAGAAGTTTCACTTAGCCTCAGCAATTTTGAGCTCAATTGTGGTCGTACATGGAGGACTCCCTGTATATTGGTTTGGGAAGGGCAAATTAGATACGTTTGCAGGTGGACAAGAGCTTCAGTAACAACAGGGTCTAGTGCCTTTAGTTCTTTGAAATAACCCAGTAGTTGTGCAGTGCCGTAATATAGTTCGGCTTTTCCGTTGCTTGGATCAAAGTACAGTCTAGGGCCTTATACTGTACACGGATCTCTGTCGGGACCCCCAATGTAGCTTACAGTGAAGAAATATTGACAAAATAGTCTAAAGAGCAAACACTTTGACATTTGTAAGGTCCACTGGAAGACCTTGTGTATATTTATCCTGGAAGAATAAGAGCAGAATATCAATTTTTTTTTTAAACCAGTTTTACAGCAGGGCTGTTCTGTTTTTCTTACTCAATGTCAAAAAGTCTTTGCAACGGACACAAAGTCATAGAGAAGTCGATTATCCCCTTTCCCCATAATGCTTTTCTCTCTGTAAATTAATTATTTAAAAAAAAATATGGGAGAACTCACTGGATGCCCCAGGCTTTGCTTTAAGAAATGTTATTCCCCAAATTTCCAAATGCCACAAGGATAGTTTTTATAACTGTAAGTTGAAAAGCATTTTGCACAAGCTCACATTTTTTTCCCCTTTTGTCCACTAATGGGTGAAGTTGGAAGGAATTTTCAACGTTTAAAACAAAAAAATCCATCTATGGAGCCTGTCCTGAATTTTGCTATTCATGGGCTACAATTTAACCAGGGAAATTATAAAATAAATTCCACAATTTTATCTAAACTCACCTCTAGAATGTATATAGCATTTTTTTAAAATTCTTTGGAGCGTCTTTCTTTATTACTTTTATCATTTATTTGTTAAACCACTTTAATCTAGCTGCCCATCTCAGAAACAAGCAACTCTAGATGGGGTATGACAGAAATAAAACCAATTGAAAAGTACTTTAGAAAGTATAAAAGTAAGTTTTGTATATACAGTTGCATCAAAAAAGTTAAAAATGTTCTATCTTCAGTTCAGTGTATTTTTTCAAATCCAGAATTTTCTCAGGTTAAGAGCAAATGTTATTTATAAGTTGCTTATCCTACAGAACTAAGAATTAGGGCCTGTAAGATCCTGTTAGTGATGGAGTGGCTGAGTAGCTAAGACGCTGAGCTTGTCGATCAGAAAGGTTGGCAGTTCGGCGGTTCGAATCCCTAGCATCGCTTAAGGAAGTGAGCTCCCGTTACTTGTCCCAGCTTCTGCCAACCTAGCAGTTCAAAAGCAGGTAAAAATGCAAGTAGAAAAAATAGGGACCATCTTTGGTGGGAAGGTAACAGCGTTCCATGCTCCTTTGGCATCTAGTCATGCCAGCCACAAAACCATGGAGATATCTTCGGACAGTGCTGTCTGTTCAGCTTTGAAACGTAGATGAGCAATGCCCCCTAGAGTCGGGAACAACTAGCACATATGTGCAAGGGGAACCTTTACCTGTTAAGATCTTGTTAATTAGAGGGTTGATTGACTGACAAAATTTTGAGAAGCTTACTTACTTATTTGAGTATAGTTTCTAATACTAAGCCTGATGCTCAGTTTAGTATCTGCATTGCTAAACAGCTCCTGCAATAAATGCAAGCTTTTAATTTTCTAATAAGTCAGGAAGACCTTTTTTCCCCATTCTTGTTGCTTTGTGGGATTTATTGTTACTCTTGTTGATAGTTTTTATGTTTTATTAAAGATTGGGCCTGAAAAAAAAAATCTAATGAGTAAAAAAGAAAATTCTGGCTTAATTTAAATTGTGAATCTGTCTGTTAAGAAATACATTAGGGGTAGAAGAAGCATAAGACATATTAATTGACAGACAGGAACTGCTGTCTCTGAGGTTGATACAAGTAATTTATTACTTTAGAAATGAATGCCACCTCCAGAATGTGCTTCATTAATTTCAAATTTAGTTTTAATTTCAAGCTGTTGCCCCTTGAGAAGAATAAGGTGGCAAATTATGTTTGAAGAGCAGATTTTTTTTTCCCCTTCCCCTCTTCCTCTTGCTTGGTAGAAATGCTAAATTTTGACTGTTTAATTTTAACAAATCAATGCAATTCTTTGACTGAAACATGCCAGCTGCTGATAGAAATGGAGACTAGCTATCACTAACTGTGTTTTATTATTTGTTCTCTCTCTTTCTCTGATAGCTTATGTTTCGGATGAGCTGAAAGCCATGGTGGACGATGACTTGGAACCGGAGGAGACAGCAATGGATGGAGAACCTTCTGCAAAATACGCCTGTCCAGAAAAGGACTTTGGCAAGAATTGCCAGAGCTATCAGAACTCTCCGGCGGCTGAATTTTCCAGCCATGAAATGGACAGCGAGTCCCACATCAGCGAGACGAGTGATCGAATGGCCGACTTTGAGAGTGGGTCTATCAAAAACGAGGAGGAGAGCAAAGAGGTTTCCATAGCGCTGGAAGAATCGGTGGCATCGGACAGCCTGGAGCAGATGAAGGCTGTCTACAATAACTTCCTCTCCAACTCCTATTGGTCCAACCTGAATTTGAACCTCCACCAGCCAGCCGTTGAGAAAACCAACGGCAGCAGTAGCAGTAGCAGCAGCAGCAGCAGCAGCTGTGGCAGCGGGAGCTTCGATTGGCACCAGACCGCCATGGCCAAAACGTTGCAACAAGTATCGCAGAACAGGATCCTCCCCGAGCCCAGCCTTTTTAGCACAGTTCAGTTGTACAGGCAGAGCAGTAAACTTTACGGATCCATCTTTACCGGAGCCAGCAAATTCCGCTGTAAAGACTGCAGCGCAGCCTACGATACTTTGGTGGAATTAACGGTGCACATGAACGAAACGGGGCATTATCGAGACGACAACCACGAAACGGATAACAACAACCCCAAACGATGGTCGAAGCCCCGTAAACGCTCCTTGCTTGAAATGGAAGGTAAAGAAGATGCCCAGAAAGTATTGAAGTGCATGTACTGTGGCCATTCCTTTGAATCGCTTCAAGACTTGAGCGTGCATATGATAAAAACAAAACATTACCAAAAAGTGCCTCTGAAGGAACCCGTAACCCCTGTAGCAGCAAAAATCATACCGGCCACTCGAAAAAAAACCTCGCTGGAATTAGAACTGCCAAGTTCCCCAGATTCTACTGGTGGGACCCCCAAAGGAACTCTTCCTGATGTCAATGACCCTCTTCAAAAGAATTCCAACCCTTACATCACACCAAATAACCGCTATGGACACCAGAACGGTGCCAGCTACGCCTGGCACTTTGAGGCGAGGAAATCTCAGATCCTCAAGTGCATGGAGTGCGGCAGTTCCCACGACACCTTGCAGGAACTCACGGCCCACATGATGGTGACAGGACACTTCATTAAAGTCACCAACTCTGCCATGAAGAAAGGGAAGGCCATTATAGAGTCCCCTGTCACGCCGACCATCACAACTTTGCTTGACGAGAAAGTACAGTCTGTGCCTCTCGCGGCCACCACCTTCACCTCTCCTTCCAACCTGCCGTCCAGCATCTCCCCAAAATTAAACATGGAAGTCAAGAAAGAAGTTGAGAAGGACAGAACAATTGCTGAGGAAAAGGTGAAAGACAAAGACAAATTAAGCGAAGATGAGGAAAAATATGACATCTCCTCCAAATATCATTACCTGACAGAAAACGACTTGGAAGAAAGCCCGAAAGGGGGACTAGATATTTTAAAGTCATTGGAAAACACGGTCACTTCAGCTATTAACAAAGCCCAGAATGGTACCCCAAGCTGGGGTGGATACCCCAGTATTCATGCTGCTTATCAGCTGCCCAACATGATGAAATTATCCCTAGGATCATCAGGAAAGAATACGCCTTTGAAGACCATGTTTGGAAATGCTGAGTTAGTCTCTCCCACTAAAAGTCAGCCCCTGATTTCACCTCCAAATAGCCAGACTTCCCCCGTGTCCAAAACAAATTTCCATGCCATGGAAGAGTTGGTGAAGAAAGTCACGGAGAAAGTAGCCAAAGTGGAAGAAAAACTGAAGGAACCCGAAGCGGGGAAGCTTTCGCCCCTGAAGAGAGCCACCCCTTCGCCGTGCAGCAGCGAAGTCAGCGAACCCCTCAAGATGGACACTTCCAGTGACGTTGGGTTCAAAAGCCATCAGAATAGTCCAGTTTCTCAGAGGGAGAGCTGCAGAGACAGCCCAACCGGAGAACCGATGGAAAACGGCAAGGAGATTGTCAAGAAAATCGCGAACACCTTGACCAGCAGCGCAGCTATTATTACCGACCATCCTCCCGAGCAACCCTTTGTGAACCCATTAAGTGCGTTACAATCTGTCATGAACATTCATCTTGGGAAGGCAGCAAAACCTTCTCTTCCTGCCCTAGACCCCATGAGCATGCTCTTTAAAATGAGCAACAGCTTAGCAGAAAAGGCTGCCGTCGCCACGCCACCGTTGCATCCCAAAAAACCAGATCACTTAGACCGTTATTTTTACCATGTCAATAACGACCAGCCCATCGATTTGACGAAAGGCAAGAGTGACAAAAGCTGCTCTTTGGGTTCAGTGCTTTTGTCATCCACATCAGCGTCTTCAGCATCTTCTTCATCTACAGTGACAACCGCAAAGACATCTGCGGTTGTGTCATTTATGTCAAACTCGCCGCTACGCGAGAATGCCTTGTCAGATATCTCAGATATGCTCAAGAACCTGACAGAAAGTCACACATCAAAATCCTCCACACCTTCCAGCCTCTCCGAGAAGTCTGACATTGATGGCACTACAATTGAGGAACCAGAAGAAACGACTCCGGCTCAGAAAAGGAAGGGACGCCAGTCAAACTGGAATCCTCAACATTTACTCATCCTGCAAGCCCAATTCGCTGCCAGTTTGCAGCAGACGTCGGAAGGGAAGTACATTATGTCGGACTTGAGCCCTCAAGAGAGAATGCACATCTCCAGGTTTACGGGACTCTCCATGACCACCATTAGCCACTGGTTGGCCAATGTGAAATACCAACTCCGAAGGACAGGGGGGACAAAATTCCTTAAAAATTTAGACACGGGGCACCCGGTGTTCTTTTGTAACGATTGTGCTTCTCAAATCAGAACTCCTTCGACGTACATCAGTCACCTGGAGTCCCATCTAGGTTTCAGATTGCGAGACTTGTCCAAACTCTCCAGCGAGCAGATTAACAATCAGATAGCACAAATCAAGCCCTCCTCTGAGAAACTGTCGGCACCTTCGCCGGAGGAAGAGTTGGGGACTTCCTACCAATGTAAACTCTGCAACAGGACTTTTGCAAGCAAGCATGCTGTGAAACTTCATCTCAGTAAAACACATGGGAAATCTCCCGAGGACCATCTTCTTTATGTCTGTGAATTAGAAAAACAGTAGTGTCAACTCTTCTTCCTTTCTTTCTTAGTCACAGACAAGCTACCCGAACCACTGTACTTGGCTTTGAAGAAAACTGTCAGACATGCTGTTGAGTTTCTCCTTTGCCCCTTATGCACCCCTGTTCTTGGCACATAATTGTTATTTTAACTCTGGGGGTGTCACTCTAACTCTGGACGAGTCTCATTTTTTATATATATATAACTGTATAGTGTTTAATAGAGGTACATAATCAGCTGTTGTTACTGGTAAAATATGAAGGTTAAAAACTCAGTGGTAAGTGTTTGGAACTTTGTGTAAATTGGGGTTTTTTTAGTTGCTGTGCGTCACTGTGATGCCTCAAGCTGCATGCATTGACAAGACAGTTTACTTAAGCATTTATTAACTAAAATCATGGTACACTCTTTTCATGGCAAATGAAGTGTGCTGGCTGTTTCTCACCTGTAAATCTTTAGCCCTCTGAGTACTTTGAAGCACTTTTGCATTAATCTGGTTTCCTTTTTAAGGAAAAAACAACAACAATATAGACATGTTTTATTCTTGGGTTGTTGTTTTTTTGTGAGAAAAATCCCATTCTGGCTTAGTATTTCATTTTCTGGTCAAGGCAACAAGCCTGAACAAAAAAAGGATCAGCAGCCAGTCATGGTATCATGTGATGTTTGAAAGGACACTTCCCCCTTGAGATGTTGCAAGAACTATCACCACTTGGACACGTGGACCAACTGAGCAGCAAATTGGTGGCAGTTCTTGACATATCCCAAATAGGGATGGATAAACCATACAGTTCCAGACTGTCAGTCTTTCTTCCAGGGCACAACAGTCCAGATGTTCTGAAGAAGAACCAGTAGTTTTCTGGAAGAAGATCTTCCAGAAGAGGAAATGGTTCACGATGATCCTAATCGTTTCCTTTTTCCAGAAAATCTACTTCTAGATGGAATGTTCTGGGAACAGTGGGACCATCAGTCTTTCTTCCAGGGCACACCAGTCCAGATGTTCTGTAGAGGAACCTGTAGATTTCTGGAAGAAGATCTTCCAGAAGAGGAAATGGTTCACGATGAGCCTAATTGTTTCCTTGTCTAGGAAACCTACTTATAGACCATTCCGATATTCGATGATTGAGATGGTGCTCCCTATGAGCCATTCTCTTCCTAAGGGAACATTTTTTACATCCCTGCCTTGTTTCAGTGCTGCCAATATTTATAACACATGCTTTACAAGTTGCATTAGCTCATCCAACTGTTTCTTCCATTGGTTTCCCCCCCCCCCCCCGGTCAACATCAGAGAGGGGCTGTGTCTTCTGAGACTAGAATGTGGCCTTTTCAGAGGGCTTTTCGAGTGGGTGGTCCCTCACCCCCACCTCTTCAGCTCTACATTCCAATTAACCAGGCTTCACCAATGAATTCAGGGTCCAGGCACAGTTGAATCTGCTGCAGATTTCCAAGTAAGTTCAAACCTGGGATTTAACAAAAGGGTTGAAGAGGATTCGAACACATCAGCTTTTTCTTTGGCCAAATCCGCTTCCTCCTTGCCTCTCCCATTTGTTCCTCAGGCACATCATAGAGATCCTGATTTGACCACTGAACCCCCAGAGGTGTGTAGGTCCATAGTCAATATAGACTGACCAACCTTTCCATTTGCCTTCCTGCATGGATGGATGGTTGCATCAGTGTCTCCCCAAGAAAGCTTGACTTTCGCTAAGTTGCAGCCTTTGCAAGTGGTCAAAAAGATTAATCTGAGATCTGGTTCCTAAGATCAATATCTGGATATGTTCTTTGTTGGAATTAATAATCCTCTGTCTATGCAGGGGTGTGGCACCCATCTTGAAATTTGAAAATATATTATTTTCACATTGAAACGTGTGTGTATATATTGTACAGATTTCAGAATCCACGAATGAAAAAAATAATGTGATTGTGGACAATGCCATTTCTTCTTTGATGTTTTTATCGATGATGGGTTTTCTACCTAATATGCTCTTGAGTCTAAGTGGTACCTATAAATATATAAATATATATATAAATATATAAAATAATAATGTATATTTCTTTTCTAGGTCAAAGGGTTTTCTTTTAACATCCGAACAATGTAAATTATATGAAAGATACAACAGATAGCATTTATAAAGTATTCAGAAACATTATTCTTGAAGCAAAGTATGATTATTGTTTTGTTTGCTATACAGTACATCTATATTGATAGAGGTTCATGTTTAAATTATGCATATTTATTAGTTATTTGCTACTTTTTTTAAAAGAAAAAAAAAAGAACATTCTGATAATGAAGCCACGGACTGGAGTGCATTAGAACTATTTTGCACAACACAAATTCTAAAGGTATTTATTCGTAAAATAATAATAAAAAAATTAAACAATAATTAATTCAAGAGAAAGTTCAAAATCAACTCAGTGCTCAAAGGGTTAAATCTATTTGGGGTGGGAGACTTGGAGGGGGAGAAAAATCTTGTACTGTATTTCCTAAACATTGATAAAAAAAGAGCCTTTAAAACATTTGTACTGTAATACTTTGCTTAAAAGTTATGAGGATTCTATGATATAACCTCTTAGTTATTTATAAGACTCTTGGTTGTTATTTCATATCTGGAATGCCTTCTGTCTCATTTTCTTTCTCTCTCTCTCTCTCTCTCTTTTCAGTTGGTAACTTTCTGTTTTGTTCTTCCTAATTATTCTCCCAAGATTTCATACTGCAGTTTTATCTTTAAGCATATGAAAGGTAACCCGTGGTTACCAGCACACTAAGTGATTCTCTTCGTCTCCATTTTTGGCGGTTAATTTGCAGAAGTAACTGACAGCTGACACCATATGAAAATCTTTGTGTACAATATTGGCATGTAAACAGCACAGACCCCAAACTGCACACTCTGTGCCCTTTTCTGTTGTTGACAATGTGGCACCATGATATGACTCTTCATATAACCTTTTTTTTTTCTACAGCCGCATTAAAAATTGTCTTTTTTGCTATAATGTTGTGTCGCATTCACAATTATATCTGAAATGTGCTACGACTAATGAGCACATTAAAATTAAATTGTACGCTTGCTGTTTATGATGGAAACTTGGGGAAGTTTTTTCCCCCACATCTGCCAGGTGCTGGCAGGCAAAAATTCTGTATAAATCACTGGAGTTTTCTGTGAACTTTAGCATTTAAAGAGCAGAGGGACACATATTCAAAGGCTGAATTAAAAAAAAAATATTCCCACCTCCCTTCCATTACTGAATGAAGTGTAGGTTACACCTTCTCCTTTTTCTTTGAGCGCAAAGAACAAAGGTTGTAAGCAGCGTTCGTGACGAAACAAACAATGCCAAGTGTGGGTTAATATCCAATAAGATCCTGATGCAGAGTGGCTTTTAAACAGATTATTACAGTTCTACGATTTCATTTTATCTTCATTAGCATGTGCAAATGGCAATCTTCCTGGATCTTGGGTGGTTAAGGTGGGCAAAAAGAAGGAGGAGGAGGAAGAGGAGGAAAGGAAGGAAGGAAAGAAAAAGAAAGAAAGAAAGGAAGGAAGGAAGAAAGGAAGAAAAGGAAGGAAGGAAGAAAAGAAAGAAAGAGAAAAAGAAGGAAAGAAAGAAAGAAAGAAAGAAAGGAAAGGAAGGAAAGGAAGGAAGGAAAGAAAAAGAAAGGAAGAAAGAAAGAAAGGAAAGGAAGAAAAGGAAGGAAGGAAAGAAAAAGAAAGGAAGAAAGAAAGAAAGGAAAGGAAAAGGAAGGAAGGAAGGAAGAAAAGAAAGAAAGAGAAAGAAAAAGAGAGAGAGAGAAAGAAAGAAAAAGAAGAAAAGGAAGGAAGGAAGGAAAGAAAGAGAAAGGAAGGAAGGAAGGAAGGAAGGAAGGAAGGAAGGAAAGGAAGAAAAGGAAGGAGGGAAAGAAAAAGAAAGAAAGGAAGAAAGAAAAAGGAAAGGAAGAAAAGGAAAGAAGAAAGAAAAGAAAGAAAGAGAGAGAGAAAGAAAGAAAGAAAGAAAGAAAGAAAGAAAGATCCTAGCCACCCCTTAATGTTAGTGTCCACATACAGAAGGCTGCAGTTTATTCTGAGTTATCTTCAACTTTGAGAGTAATTTGAAACTGTAGCTCTGTTTAAGTCATTCTTCTCCAACCCAATTCCTTCTAAAATAGGATGAACTCCGACTCCCAAATTGGCCATGCTAACTTGGAATTCTAACAGTTTGAATCCCAAAACCTGGAATGTTCCGGACCGGTCTAAAGGTCCGGTCTAAAGACAATGGAAAGCTGCTCTCGGTTAAGTAGAAAAATCTGAACAAGTTTGACCAATTTTTATATTCAGTTTAAGGGACATAAACTTTATGATTTTCGTGCATCAATCTAAACAGAATGCTAAACTCTATTTAAGGATACAGGATAGATTAAGGATGGATTAAGCATCTTCACGCAGCCGGATGCAGTTCTTGGTGGTTATTGGCATATGCCACAGTGCTGCAGGCTGAACAGAATGTGGACCAAATAACTCCAAAGATGGAAACGTGGGTTCTTCCACTACCTTCCAGCGGTTTCCCTTCACAGCTTAAATTTTCAAATGACATTTGTTCCTTCTCAAGAAGGAGCAAAAATAGAATCTGAATTCTATTGGCAACTGGACTGTTTCTTCCTTGAAAAGATGAAAATGTTTTGCTTCTCATCCAATGATCTTCATCACTTCTGAGCATTTGAGCATACAGAACTGATGAAGCTTCTTGGACGAGAAGCGAAACCTTTTCTTCTTCCTAAAGAAGAAGAAGCAAGTACTTTTGAGATGACTACGATCTGGATGACTGAGAACCTCGGTGGCGCAGTGGTTGGAGTGCAGTACTGCAGGCCACTTTTGCTGCCTGCCTGCCTGCAATTTGGCAGTTCAAATCCCACTAGGCTCAAGGTTGACTCAGCCTTCCTTCCTTCTGAGGTGGGTAAGCCAGATTGTTGGGGGCAAGAGGCTGGCTCTGTAAAACTGCTTAGAGAGGGCTGTAAACAGTGGTGGGTTTCAGGCAGTTCATGGCGGTCCCCGGGAACCGGTTGGTCGGCGAACCCGGAAGTAAGTAACTTCCGGGAACGCCGAAGGATCCACCCACCCGCCTGCGTTTCTTACCTGGTTTTGACAAGTTCTGCGCTTCCACGCATGTGCAGAACACATACAGCGCCTGCGTGATCCTCCAGGAGCAGCTGGAGCATCGCACAGGCGCTAGTACGCATGCGTGCACTGCGCGCGTGCACGAGGACACCGCCGGCCCCGTTCCAACCGAACCGGTTGGAACGGGGCGAGAAACCCACCCCTGGCTGTAAAGCACTATAAAGCAGTATATAAGTCTAAGTGCTATTTCTATCTGCACAGACTTTGAGCAAAATAGAAATTCCTCTCCCAGAAGAGAGTCATACATGAAGCCCAGAATGGGTGAAAATCAAGAGTATCAAAGAGCATCTCTAAATCAAAAATACAGGAAGATGACCCTAGAGTAACCCCACCCAAGTTGTTGGCTTGTTCCTGCAGACTGTATATCTTGCAAGCCATCAAATTTACACAGTATCTTAAAATAACATTGGTGATAAATGTGCAATTTAACTAATTTATGGTACTCTGATGTGCTCAGGGCTACAGGGAAGATGAAAATCTTAAATGGAGCTTGAACAGCTCACTTCTCAACGAGAAATCAATATGCTGGATCTAAGAAAAGGAGCTCAGCGCAGGCACCCACATCGCACCCCTTTGCTTTGTTAAAATAAATAAATAAACCATGTGAAGGTATCTTTAACTTTTCAGCAGCTTCCATAATTAATTGAAATCTCGCATGTAGTGATCTCTGCGGCAACTTCATTATATTTTCTTTTGGCATCAGAAATTTGCAACTTGGCTGTTCTAATTATACCGTTGCCTTCATCATGCAAACGAACATTGTAATTTTTCTATTCGGAGGAAGGCGGCTTTCCATTGTTTAAAACTGCAATATTCATAATATTAGGCTAATCTGTTTCTTTCTTTTTAAAAAAAAAAAAGAAAAAGAAAAGAATATCTTTGTTAGTAAATACTCAGATAACTGATTTTAAAAAGAAAAGAGAAAGAGAAAGAAATCTTGTTTCAAAAATTCCAGGGCAAAACAAGGTTTAGATATTTTTTTTTAAAAAAAATGACATATTTATATCATTGTTTCATTAAATGTTCAAAATATGGCGAGGGTGGATAAAGATATGAATGCTAACATTTCCAATGAATATTTATTGGTGGTTTTTTTTAGTACTACGGCACAATTTTTTTCAGATCTTTTTCAGATCCAAGGATGCATTCTTTTTTTACTGACTTACTAGGATCCACCCCTACACACACACACACACACACACACACACACACACACACACACTCTATCACACACACACACACAAACTCACATACACAATGGCAGGGTGAAAATTGTGTATGATTTCATTTAATTTAAATTAAAGACAGGGATTGATTTGACATTTATAGCATTGCTCACTAGGTAAAAGTCTATAAATTACATGTGTGCTTTTTTAATTCTGCATTTTCTGATCTGCGCAAAGCTGTGGCACATTTCCAAGAGGAGAACGGGTGCAAAGTGTGTCACACAACAGAAAGATTTGGAGTAAAAACTGTAATTTTATTTTATTTTATTTTATTTTTGCATTTCAAAATGTAGCATGACCTTGAGATGTGAAACAGCCCGCTACTGCCTGGAAGTCAGAATATGTTCCAAAGCTGAAAACCTTGTTTTCTTCTAGACTCTCAGCTGGGAAGGTTGCCATTCTCTGGCTGTTTGGATGTCCTCATGGGTTACCGACTTGGTGAAGAATGCCTTCCTATAAGTGAGCAAACCTGGTAAGATTCAGAGCTAAGGGGAAGCATTACTCAGTGTTAGAGAAGACATTTGTAGCAATCCCAAAGGTACTTTTTCAAAAGGAGAGTTTAGAGTTTAGAGTT
Source organism: Thamnophis elegans (assembly GCF_009769535.1). Taxonomy (NCBI): domain Eukaryota; kingdom Metazoa; phylum Chordata; class Lepidosauria; order Squamata; family Natricidae; genus Thamnophis; species Thamnophis elegans. The sequence goes on from NC_045554.1 coordinate 38,575,921, forward strand.
TAGAGTAATTTATTTATATGCCGCCCTTTTCCCTGGGGGGACTCAGGGCGGCTTACAACTCGAAAAGGGAGGGAAACAAACAATTGACACATAAGACAATACATCATTAAAAGCACGACATTCATACTATTCGGGTGGGTTACAGTCTTTAATCCCAGGCCTGATGGGATAGCCAGTTTTTAAGGGCTGTGCGGAAGGTCTGGAGGGTGGTGAGGGTACGAATCGCCACGGGGAGATCGTTCCATAGGGTCAGAGCTGCCACCGAGAAGGCTCTCCTCCGCATAGTTGCCAGTTGACATTGACCGGCAGATGGGACTCGGAGGAGGCCTAATCTATGGGATCTAATTGATCGGGTGGAGGTAATTGGCTGTAGGCGGTCTCTCAAGTACCCAGATCCATTACCATGAAGGGCTTTGAAGGTGGTAAGTAGCACCTTGAAGCGTACCCGGAGATCGACCGGAAGCCAGTGCAGCTCGCGGAGGATAGGTGTTATGTGGGTGAAGCGAGGTGCACCCACAATCGCTCGCGCGGCCGCATTCTGGACTAGCTGAAGTCGCCGGATACTCTTCAAGGGCAGCCCCATGTAGAGCACATTGCAGTACTCCAGCCTAGAGGTCACAAGGGCACGAGTGGACTTTGTTTTTCCTTGAAGACATTTCGCTTATCACCCAAGAAGCTTCTTCAGTTCTGACTGAATAGTGGCGAATGGAAGAATTTATATTCGCTGGTCATTAACACTCCTTCTGAGAGTTCATGAGGGCCATTTGAAGGTTTATCTGTGCCCTCTGGATCACCTGAATAATGTAAATGGGTGTGGAACTGCTGAAAGGCCTGTGTTGTAAGGCCAGGAGATAGTTGGTGTTGTGTCCCTTCTCCTTATTGAGAGATGACTGTTCAATATTAACGTAGCACTTTGAAAAAGCTTTGAAAAACTACAGATGTGGTGGCTCAGCTTAAATAAGATGCTGAGCTTGTCGATTAGAAAGGTCGGCAGTTCAGTGGTTCGAATCCCTAGCGCTGCATAACGGAGTGAGCTCCCGTGACTTGTCCCAGCTTCTGCCAACCTAGCCGTTCGAAAGCATGTAAAAAATGCAAGTAGAAAAATAGGAACCACCTTTGATGGGATGGTAACAGCGTTCTGTGCGCCTTTGGCGTTGAGTCATGCCAGCCACATGACCACAGAGACGTCTTCGGATAGCTCTGGCTCTTTGGCTTTGAAACGGAGTTGAGCACCGCCCCCTAGAGTCAGGAACGACTAGCACATATTGTGAGTCACCTAGGATTCTCATGCACAAGAAAGGCAGATATTATACGTTTTCATACTTCCGCCCAGTTGCTGGGTTTGAATTTAGCCATTTCCTGGAAGTGAAAAGTAATGGAAGGAGTCATTTCTTTGGATTGAGGTGACACCTATAAGGTATATCAACTATGGGTTTGGGCCATCTCTGGCTGATTCAGTATAATGCAAATGTGTTTTTAGCTACCATGCTAAGTTTGGATGTTTTTATGGTTCCTCTTTATGAGGAGGTCCATAACTCAGTATTCCTACATCCAGATGTTCTCATGATGACTCTGGTTGAAAGGAGAACACAGTGAGGAGAAAAATCTCTGAGATCTTGGGAATACAATATTGATCCATCTGGGCCAATAATTTGACCCACATGAGTCACTTCTAGTCCTGCCATCATCTTCCTTGTTTTACTATTGTGGAGAACTTTTCTGATTGTGAAAAGACTGAAGCAGAAGCCCTAACAAGAGAAGGTTGTTGCCTCTATGGCATTTTCTTTGGAGGGGGAGGCAGGCAGGGGGGTTGTTTTTCCTTTGTATGAGAAACATTCTTTCCCCCAAATATTCTGGGCTGATGGGACAAACCAAAGTCAACTTTGAATTCCAAATCACCCATTTCCAAAGAATAAGCCTGTACGGTTGTATGAGTCTGAATCCATTTTTGGCATTTAGCTAGGTTGATAATCATTGCCAATATTAATATTTATTTCAGTGCTGTTGTTAAAGAGAAATGATTTAGAGTTGACTTGTTGATGGAAGGGGGGGGGGGCGATGCTTATTCAGATTTATATCCACCTCATCCGGTCTCCTTTTTAACACAATTGATAAATAGGGCAGTGCCTTTACATCTGTCATAATCGTGAGTTACTGATCTGAATGAATGAAATAACTGGAAAATGGAATTCTTTTTTAATTGGAACATTGGTAGAGCAAGAGGGGGAGGGAGAAAAAAAGAGAAGAAGGGAAGAAGGGAATTTGCGGGCAACTGAAACATATATTCCCATTGATTCCAGCCAGAAGCAAGGAAGATGTGATTCCCAAAGATTTCAAATCTTTGCAAAAGATGATGAGAGAAGGAGGTAGGTGTGTCAGGAAGCAATTTTGTTCCTGGGTAGGTTTTTTCCCCCCTCTTCCCCTCCTGTCTTTTACATTTCTTTCTTTTTCTTTTTTAAAGAAACTCGAGGTAGGTACAGTCGCTGTAGTTATGCCTCAATGCCCCTGAAACCCAGTCGGTGAAAGCTGAAGGATTCAGCTCCTGAAAGCCTCATCAGGACTTGTCATCGCTCTAATGAATATCATTTAAATTGCTTTGTATATTGGTGGAGTTTGGATGTCGATTTAATTTGTGCATGTGTTTTGAGTTCTTCTGCATGGCTACGCTAACAGAGAGCAACAGCCTAATGAAAAGTGAGTTGGTGACAGTGTGATGCTCTCCAACCTAATCAAATAGGCTTGAAGAGCTGTTTTGACTAGGATCCTTAAATGGGGGGGTCATGGTGGTGTCTTCTCTTTCTTTTTTTTATTGTTGACATTTCAGGCTTTGGGTTCTCCCCCTCCCCCCCCCACTTTCCTTCCTTCCCAGAACTTTTGAAAGATTCTTCCCAGATTGAATTGTTGGAAGTCTCTCAGCTTGGTTTTGAATTGCAGGAGGCTCCTATCCCAAATGCCAAACTATAAATTATCACAGAATGTCTAGACACAAAGCTGAACAGATGAATGAAACAGGATGAAACATTTCTCTTTCAAAAAAATTGGAAATGTTCGGAAATGATTTAACCTGAACTTCCTTGGAGGCTACCCACAGTTTCAACTATCTGGGTGCACTTTCTCTGTATTATCGACTTTGGTAGTGGTCCTGAAGCCCACCAGCTTTCTGCTATCCTTAAGGTATCTTAGAACGAGGCCAGGTGTCACCATAGAGTAGGCCCATTGACAAGGAACTGAAAAAGAACACTTTGCCAATGTTGGCACCAGAAGTAGATGTTCCACTAATATTCCTAGCCACTGATTAAGTATTTGAGTTGAATATCTCTACCTAAGGAATCAATAAGCTGCTAGCCTAATTCATGGAGATATACAAGATCAGGGAAGCAAGAATTAAGATGTCCATAATACTAATCCAGGGTAAAGACGGAATCTTGAAATTCACCTTACGAATGTGGAAATCTCATTTATTGTCGAATTCTTTGCAGTGGAATTTTTAAAAATAACTCAAAACACATCATTCCAGATTTCTGTATACATGGGTTAAGTTGCATTTATGAAATCAGCTCTCAGCTGACATGCCTACATCCTTTTGACTGATTATGTCTATGTTTCAGTGGTGGGTTTCAAAAAATTTTCGAACCTACTCTGTGGGTGTGGCCTCCTTTGTGGGAGTGGCTTGATGGCCATGTGACCTGGTGAGAGTGGCTTGCTGGCCATGTGTTTTCTCTCTCTCTCTCTCTCTCTCTCTCTCCTTCCTTTTGTATCTCTGTCCCTTTTTCCTTTTTTTCTTTCATCTTTCTCTTTCGCTTTTTCTTTTTTTCTTTCTTTCTTCCTTTCTTTCTCTTTCTCTCTCTGTGTGAGTCTGTCTGTCTGTCTGTCTGTCTCTCTCTCTCTCTGTGTGAGTGGTGGGTTTCAAAAATTTTTGGAACCTCTTCTGTAGGTGTGTCCTGCTTTCTGGGTCCACTGGTGGAACCTCTTCTAACCGGTTCGGTAGATTTGATGAACCGGTTCTACCGAATAGGTGCGAACTGGTAGGAACCCCCCTCTGCTATGTTTTCTTCCATGCCTTTAACAGTGTCCCCATAACCCACTACACCACCTAATTGGTACCTAATTCCGAGATCTTCAGAGGGGCAGACAAGTAGTTCAAGCTAATTTTTAAACAATTGTTTCCTATTATAAGGATCCTATTAAAGAAAAGAGATGGAACATTAAAAAAAAACACCTCTAGCTGGGTTATACCATTTCCCCAAAAATAAGACCTCCCTGGATAATAAGCACAATCGGGCTTTTGACTGCCCGTACTTAAATAAGCCCTCCCCCCAAAATAAATCCTCCCTGAAAATATTGCAACACAGCAGCAGCCAAGAGGTGACCATGCTCTCCGCCTCCTGCACCCCCCAAAATAATAAGACCTTCCCAAAAATAAGGCCAAGTGCTTATTTCTGGGGGGGGGGGTGTCAAAAGAAAATAAGGCCCTGTCTTATTTCTTGGGAAACATAGTAGCTCCCCAAGAGAGTTTTTCTTGGTGTTGATTTTCCTAGCCAATCTTTCCATTCCTCTATTCTTTTAACCCAACCTCTCATGCATTTTTGGATGTTCCTTGAGAAGCTTTATTGTTGAAATTCAAAACAAACGAGGGAGGGATTCCAGATGGCTGTGGAGGCCTTGCTCTACAGACAAAACAAGCCAATTATCAAATTACTTTCTCTTAGACACTTGTTCAGCAACCCAGTGAAGGAAGTCAGTATTATTGTTCCCAATTATAAAGATTGGCTAAAATTAAATAGTTTGCCAAGCCCATGAAAGGGATCCAATTGGCAAGATAGGAAATTGGAATTGGAGTTTCCTTGTCTGTCTGGTTCTTATAGTGCATTATATGCCATACCGTGCAATGTTTCCCAGCAATTCCTGTTGAGAGCTCTTTCAATTCTACAACAAGTAGATCAACAACAAAAAAAATACATAAGCAGAGGGTGGGGAGCAGTGGTGGGTTTCCCTTTTTGTATTACTAGTTCGCTTGTGCATGCTTGCATCAGTGGTGGGTTTCAAAAAAATTTCGAACCTATTCTGTGGGTGTGGCCTCCTTTGTGGGAGTGGCTTGCCGGCCATGTGACCTGGTGGGAGTGGCTTGCCAGCCATGTGTTTTCTTTCTTTCTTTCTTTCTTTCTTTCTTTCTTTCTTTCTTTCTTTCTTTTCTCTCTCCTTCCTTTTGTCTCTCTGTCCCTTTTTCCTTTTTTCTTTTATCTCTCTCTCTTTTTCTTTCTTTTTTTCTTTTTTTCTTTTTTTCTTTTTTTCTTTTTTCGTTTCTTTCTCTTTCTGTGTGTGTGTGTGTGTGTGTGTGTGTGTGTGTCAGTGGTGGGTTTCAAAATTTTTTGGAACCTCTTCTGTAGGTGTGGCTTGCTTTCTGTTGGAACCTCTTCTAACTGGTTCGGTAGATTTGACGAACCGGTTCTACCGAACTGGTGCGAACTGGTAGGAACCCACCTATGGCTTGCATGCTCACACATGCGTGCGATGCTTCTGTGCATGTGCAGAAGTGTCTGGGCAGGTGGGCAGAGGCCCCTGCCACTACTACCGGTTCGCCTGATCCTGGCCAAACTGGCAGAAACCCACCTCTCATGGGGAGGTCAACATTTCTGCCCAAATCTATGTTTCATTTTTCTTCCTTTAAAAACTACGGCAAGCCACTGGATCACAGAGTTTCTGGTGTGAGTCCATATTTATGCTTTAATCTTTTTAAAATGCCTGTTTAAATAAAAAGGAGGAGAGCTACCATATGGCTACCTTTTGAGAGTTACCACTGAAATAGTGCTGTAATCATTCAGTGTCTCTCATTGATTGCTCTGATTTTGGCAGATCTATTCATCATCTCTTTGATTCTAGGAGCGCAATTATAGTGTGCATTTAGTACCTTTTTTTTTGCATACAATTTTTTGAAGGTCCAATTGTGTTGAACTGTATTATCCGGCATCTACAAGCCTAGATGTACCACAGACATATCAAGTGCCCCCTCGATTTATTTCCAAGTTCCATAGCTCTGCATATGTAGGATTCAGACATCTACTAAATTATTTTCTTTCTCATTTCTACAGTACTCCGCTTTTACCATCAGTTGTAAACTGGATCTCAAACGGGGAGAGGGTCTCTCCAGTGGTAGCACTGTATCAATTAAAAGCCCATCTAAAAAGGCTTAAAAGTAAAGGTAAAAGTTCTCCTCACACATATGTGCTAGTCGTTCCCAACTCTAGGGGGCGGTGCTAATCTCCATTTCAAAGCCAAAGAGCCAGCGCTGCCGAAGATGTCTCAGTGGTCATGTGACTGTCATGACTAAAAGCCATGGTGCATGAAACTTCCCTGTTACCTTCCCACCAAAGTGGTCCCTATTTTTCTACTTGCATTTTTATGTGTTTTCGAACTGCTAGGTTGGCAGAAGCTGGGACAAGTAACGGGAGCTCACTCCGTTATGCAGCACTCAGGATTCGAACCACGAAACTGCTGACCTCTCTGATTGACAAGCTCAGCATCTTAGCCACTGAGCCACTGTGTCCCCTGAGCAATTATTTGATGCCAACGTAGCTACCATCACTTTCCCCAGCATTTTCAACTTTGGGAACTATTGCATTTATTTTTATGAATTTTCTACTATTTGTATTACTGTTTGAAATCCTTTTTAGGCCCTGCGGAAATGCCAGGAGGTTGGTGAGGAATCCACAAGAAGAAGAAAGGAGGGAGTGATACCCTGGGTTGTTTACTTGACCTTAGAGATCCTGGGATTGCAATTCTGAAATCCATCAGATTCCAGACTCACTGGATTATATGTTCCAGATATGTAAATCTGACACAGCCAACCTTTTTCAGCAGAAGGCTGAATAGTTCCATCTGGTATCCAAAAACTCACAGCATTATTTATACATATGGGCAGAAGAGTTTAGAATATATAGAATCAAGCATTTCAAAATAGTCCCAAAGGAAACCAGATTTCCTTTCGGTTTTCCTCCTTGAAAATGTTTCCTTCTCATCCAAGAAGATTCTTCAGTTCTGAAGAACTGAACTGAATCGAAGAAACTTCTTGGATGAGAAGCGAATCATCTTCAGGGGAAAAAAAAAACAAAGGAAGTTTAGTTATCTTTTAAAAATGCACCTTTGGGACAATCATGACCTGGATGGTTAAGAATGTCCATAGACATTTCCAAGTAAATAATGTTTTTGTTTACATTACAAAAATTCTGCCAGTTACTGGAGGATCCTAATGGATCCTAAGAGGAAAGGCATTGATAAAGGACTAGATTTTTTTTCTGTCTCTCCTTTTTAATTTGTCCTACATAAATCAGAATTCACAGGACAGTCCAGGAACCTTCTGAAACCAAGTAGACGGGTGACTTTCCAGATAACTATCTAGAACTTTGTGGTTGTCTTATTGAGTCCTATGATTTAAGTCAACAACTGGGAAATAAATGTAAACCGGTTTCTGCCAAGGTCCCATACATTAGATAAAGAAGCTGTTTTCAGGGACATAGGCTGTTGCTGGGGGGGGGGGCACACTCATTTAGCTATTGAAGCTTTGTTGGATGGATTGCTATCAATTTAGCATGACTACACTGTCTTGTTCTGCAGGGCATTTTGGGGGAAAAATGGCATTAACTATAAAAATGATGCTTCCCCACTAGGAGAGACAATTTTTCCTTGGAAAATGCCCTTCAGTGTTGGGCATTGTGGGGGGAATTTAAACATAACAGTAATGTGATGGATTTTTGAAATCTCCAGTAAATGAAGACAAGGGAAGTCATTTCTCTGCCTCCTTCTGAATTTTGGAAGGGGTGGGTGATTTATTATTTTCATTTTTGCTGAAATTCTTTCCTTTTCTGCTGCACGTTCTGATCAGCCCAGCAGTTTAGGATTTTTTTAAAAAAAAAATTAATTAGTCTTTGTATTGCCTAGTTCTAACGTATGAAATTTGGTTTACAGTTCCCTAAGCAGGAATACCCTCCTGCAAAGATTTTTCCCATACGGAAATGCTTATATTTTGCATATCTTTTCCCTAGCCATATACAATTTTGACCCAATGTACCTTCTTTTTCCTACAGATTGTATCACTTAACTCTGCAAAATTAAGATCGCAGGGTAGTTTATTGTTCTGCACAGGTTCATCTGATTCTAAACTGACATATTTATCCAAACAAATGGCCTGAAGTTTTCAAAAGCTCCATCTTTTGACATCAAAAGCCAAATTCAAATAAAAACATTGGTTGAAAGCAATTGTCGATTGCTAGTAAACACTGCATCAAATTTTAGAATGCTGTACATCACAAAAAGGTTTGAAGCTTGGATAACTCTACTTGCAGAATTTATAGATTAATTTCAAATCATCCGTTTGCCAGCATTTGTACACACATAAGCCCAGGCAGCATATAAAATATAAAAGCCACATCTTCCTCTTTTATTAATATTTTCTAATATTACAATTTTCTGTCACCACCCAACTTTCTTTGTCTGTCCAACGTTCCTAGATTTAATCTACCCATTCGATTTGCATTAATTTGAAAGTTGCATTTATTTTCCCCTAATTGGAAAGACATGTTGCGAACATGAGCAGCAGTGATTTGTAAGGGCTCGAGTAGAAGAAGGGCGGAATATTATTTGATGCAAATAACTTGGCTATTAAAGCCAGTGGCCGCCTTCAAAAGCAAAGATTAAAAATATAGAAATTGTTGATAGGGGAGACCAAAAGTAGGGCTGGGTTATTTACAGATAAATGACTTCAGGACCACGTGATGAGATTAAAATATACTTCATTGTGCTCTATTTTTCCCCTACCAATCCCTACTTCTTCCTAATATAAGTTCAGACTATAAGATTTATTTTAGGTCTACAGATATATACTTGTGATTTGGCAATCTGAATTCAATTTCTGCAGGGGGGAGAATCTGCCTGAATTCATACCCAGCGGAATTTGTCTTTGCTTGCTTGCGAATTTGTACAGTGCAAATAGGAAGATTTTTCTCCTAAACTGACTGGCAGATGTAATAATTCCTTCTCTTCGTCAGCCTCCATTGTCTTTATTTTGCCAAGCGAACGACGAGCTACCGAGGTAGACTTTCACAGCGATGCATATTTTAAGGGTTATTTGGCACCACACGGAAAGCTAAAAGTAGCCTCTTAATCTAATTAATTGACATTTCTGAATCGTGCTTTCACAACAACACATGGTTTCATGTTCTGGATTTTAGCACTTGTCAAGCTTTTTTGGAGAATGTTTTGGTCAGGATGACAAGATAATTCATGACTGAGTCTCTGTGCTGGAGAAGTGTTTAAGGCTATAATGATTTATTATCATCACAGAATAACAAAATTTACAAAGCACTTGATCAGAAATTGGAGGGGGGGGCAGAGGGTGGGGTAGGGGAAGGCAGACATTTGCCAGCACAGTAGTGGATCAGAAGAGAAGGTGTCACGCTTGTGGATTGGAATTGAAGGGTGGAAAAGTACGAGCTTCTATCGTTTAGCATTTGGAAGATTGATGTCCCCACCTTTCAATATTGCACAAAAATCTGCAAGGAGGCTTCCCAGATTAAAACATCGTAAAATATAAAACATCATAAACTACACTCAAGGAATAAAACTGCAGAGAGCAGTTAAAGCCAGATTCAAATGGCAGGGAAGTTAAATGATCGTGCTGTTGAAAGAAAGAAAAATTGGTAGTAACTAAACATCATCACTACAAGGCATTAAAAAAGGGGTATTTGTAAACAATCAAAAATAACAAGGAGGGTGATTTTTTTTAAGGTTGCACAACAATTTAGCACAATTGATACCCGGCAAAACATCTTGGGGGTTTGATGTGACAGGGAGACCCCCAATCATAGCAAAATTTTTTTCATTTCACACCACAATTATTGGCAGGTGACTCTTTTAAAATGATGCCCTACATCCATAAAAATGATGATAGAGGGGTATCTTCAGCACAAAACATCAACAAACACCCGTCTTGCGTTGCTTGAATGAGTTAGAATTCATCAATCACAGCACTACCATGGTGGTTTTGCTCCTAAAGGTAGCAAACTTTTCTCCTCATCCCTAACTCGTACATCACAGGGCAAGGTGATCAGAACTGTAGTCCCAGCCTAATGGATGGCACTGGCTGGAGTATACTTATTTCCGATTTCTGCAGTGGAATAGATTTGGGGGTGGTAGTATTTATGATAGTGTAGGTGCTTGGTTTCTCTTTCTCTGTTTCCCCCCCCCTCCCTTCACCATTAAACAATCAGGGTCTTAATGGGTGGGTGGGAGGAGAGAATAGATGAATTTAATCCTTTCCCCCCCTGTTGTGATCCTGATCCTTCCTTTCCCATGCTAATGACAAAAGCAAGTACTCTGGGTTTTTAAGCTGTTTGTGGGAAAGGGTGTGTTTGTGTGTGTGTGTGTGTGTGTGTGTGTGTGTGTGTGTGTAGCTTTCTTTAAACTGTTTATATGGATAGGTATCAATTGAAGGTTCCCTTTTACTTTCACCAGTTCTGAAACACTGGAAAGATGAGTTTGGAGTGGAGTGGAGTGTGGTGTGGTGCTGTGTGATCAGAGGTGGGTTCCTACCAGTTTGCACCTATTCGGTAGAACCGGTTCGTCAAATCTACCAAACCGGTTAGAAGAGGTTCCACCAGTAGACCCGGAAAGCAGGCAACACCTATAGAAGAGGTTCCAAAAAATTTTGAAACCCACCACTGGCAAGGATCTTGTAACTTGACAGCTTTAAGACTTGCATGCTTCAATGCCAGAGTTTCTGAATAGCTACTTGGACCGACCTAAGTTAGGTCGGTCCAAGAAAGAAAGTTAGAACTTTCTAACTTCCACAGCTTTCTAACTTTTACTGAGCCTGGAAATGTTGCATTCAGTAACAAGCACCATGACAAATATATAAACGTACTGACATTTACAGACTCTCTGTGCTTTACCACCCAAAGAAAGCACGCAACATCACTCCTGATTCTTGCTTTGTCTTTATTCCTTGTGACAGTGCTGGACTCTTGGAAACAAATTGTCTGACTTCGAATGCATTTGCACTTATTCTTTACGTAATTATGTAATTAGAAACAAACCTGGGAGGGTAAGTAAGTTTTTGGAATTTATGACAATTATTTGACTTCCCAGTCAGGAGAAAGAAACATGAACTTACTTTCCTGCTACTCTAAAAAGTGGGCCTCGTTTCCTCTTCCTTTCTTCTTTTCCCATGTTCGTTTAGCATTCTGTTCCTAAATGTAAAGGTAAAGTTTCCCCTTGCACATATGTGCTAGTCGTTCCCGACTCTAGGGGGTGGTGCTCATCTCCGTTTCAAAGCCGAAGAGCCAGCGCTGTCCAAAGACGTCTCTGTGGTCATGTGGCTGGGATGACAAAATGTGGAAGGTGCACAGAACGTTGTTACCTTCCCACCAAAGGTGGTTCCTATTTTTCTACTTGCATTTTTTATGTGCTTTCGAACTGCTAGGTTGGCAAAAGCGGGGACAAGTAACGGGAGCTCACTCCGTTACCCGGCGCTAGGGATGCGAACCGCTGAATTGCTGACCTTTCTGATTGACAAGCTCAGAATCTTAGCCACTGAGGCACTATGTCCCTACACTGTTCCTACTAGACATTAAAGTAGAGAGCACGAGAGCATCAAACTTAGTCAAAAATACCCACAAATAGATATATATATACACACATACATACATATATACATGCACGCGCATGCACACATACACACATATATGTATGTGTGTATGTGTATGTATGTATGTATGTATGTATGTATGTGTAAGCCCCAATTATGGGAGGAAGCTTATATATATAGAAAAGAAAGGTTTTCTGCAGACAGGAATAATTAGAACTTGAGATGGTTTGTGAATTTTTAAAAATTGCACAAGGAAAATTCACCCATCAAAGGACAAAAGTATGGATTGATTTGATTTGATTTGATTAAGTTTGTATGCCACCCTATTCCCGAGAGACTCAGGGCGGCTAACAATAAAAAGGGAGGGGATACAAAAAATAAAAACAACAATTTAAAGTTCTATAACAGCCGTAACGTCGAATGGGGCTGGATAGTTCAACAGCCCCAGGCCTGCCGGAACAGCCAGGTCTTAACTGCTTTGCGGAAGGTTGGAAGGGTAGTAAGGGTCCGGATCTCCATGGGGATATCGTTCCAGAGGGCCGGAGCAGCCACAGAGAAGGCCCTCCCCCAGGGGGGTCGACAGCCGACATTGGCTAGCGGATGGTATTCGGTGAAGGCCTAGTCTGTGGGATCTGATAGGTCTTTGGGAGGTAACTGGCAGGAGGCGGTCTCTCAAGTACCCAGGTCCGATACCATGTAGGACTTTAAAAGTAATGACTAGCACCTTTTAAATTTATATTAAAAAGTGTTTTTACAGCCCCCTCTAAGCGGTTTACAGAGTCAGTCTCTTGTCCCCAACAATCTGGGTTCTCATTTTACTGACCTCAGAAGGATGGAAGGCTGAGTCAACCTTGAGCCTGGTGAGATTTAAACTACTGAACTGCAGCTAGCAGTCAGTTGAAGTAGCCTGCAGTACTGCACTCTAACCACTGCACCACCTCAGCTCTTAGATAAATATGCAGTAAGCCTTCACACCTCTTCTTCTGTATTAATCCTTCTGGAGTTGATTCCGGTTTTAGAAAGGACTTGACTTTATGCTCACGTCTCCATTTCTCTTGACCATGTCAACTACTCTATGATATGCCTTTGGCTGTATGGAATGGAGGTCATTGGGGTGGACTGTTTTGGAGTTCAGTACCTCGAATCGACTAAACTGTAGCCCACCACTAGTTTTCGCAACTTCTTCATGACTTCTTTCAAATCTTCATGGAGATTCTTGGTTGAGGAACATTTGTGGCCATCCAGATGTTCCTGAATTACACCTATCAGCAGCACTAGCCAGCGTGGCCAATGACAGACCACAATTTCCTCTTCTCTTGCTCCAAAACCTGTACCGATGCTTAACTTCATGTCAGTGGAGAATTGCTTAAACTGATTGACGAGGTCAGATTTCTAATCTATTTTATAAAGGAAGTTGCGGAGGAGGCAGATGAAATGTCACCAAGTTTTGGCAGCGGATCAAAAGTCAATTCAGAATGCAGGCACCCATGTAAAAAGTCAATTCATTCTCTCCAAGCCGCCCAAGGAGTGAGTCTTGAGCAGATCATGTTGTCAAGAGGTAAGTCTGGGAGTGACACAACTGTCAATCTCCAACACTGACAGAGGCTCTGAGATGAAGGGGACAACTGTCTCTTGAGTCAGTGAAAGACAGATAAGCAGATGTGACTCCTGCAAAAACCTAAGATGATTCTTACATGACAGCTAGCAGACATTCCACTATTCAAGAGAGCCGCTAAGAAAGCCCCCATATTTTCCCTTTTTTAAAAAAAATAATCTGCCACTCCAAAGAGATAAAAATGCTAAATGATAGCTTTAATCCAGTTGTCATGAGGAAGGAGCTTCTCTCTAGACGCACAATTCCTTTAAAACCAACTGTAACCCAGTCGGTCGATGTTAGACCATTTTAATTTAGATTTCCATGGACAATGGTCAAGGGTTATGGCATAACAACAGTTAGAAGACGACTGGTTCCCTGCTGAAAGATACATTCATGGTCTGGATCAGTGCAAAAAGGATATTTGGTTTGTCAACAACAGCATGTCTGTGTCAGAGAATGAGAGACACATGAACCTTAGATCCTACTCTTTATGTTACTATAAAATTCATGGTTAGAACAGAAGAATTAATGCCTTCTTTACAAGGAAGCATAATATCAAAGTATGAAATTTCTAAGTAAGGTAAAGGTAAAGGTTCCCCTCGCACATATGTGCTAGTCATTCCCTACTCTAGGGGGTGGTGCTCATCTCTGTTTCCAAGCTGAAGTGCCAGCGCTGTCCGAAGACATCTCCATGGTCATGTGGCCGGCATGATTAAACCCCAAAGGTGCACGGAATGCTGTTACCTTCCCACCAAAGGTGGTCCCTATTTTTCTACTTGCATTTTCACACGTTTTCAGTTGGCAGAAGCTAGGACAAGCAATGGGACCTCACTCCGTTACATGGCGCTAGGGATTCGAACTGCCGAACTGCCGACCTTTCTGATCGACAAGCTCAGTGTCTTAGCCACTGAGCCACTATATCCCTTTTGATGTTCTAAGTATCGTGAAAGCTTAGTTTAAAAACACTGAAAGAATAAGTAGATGTGACCTCCTGGACAGACAGCCCTCGACTTGCAACACTTCGTTCAAAGTTGCAGCGGCTCTGAAAAATGTGGCTTGTGACCATTTTTCACAGTTACGACCTTTGTAGCATCCCCATGATCATGTGATCAAAATTCGAATGGCTCGTATTGATGTCCCAAAGTCCCAAGGTGTCCCTTTTGGCAAACTTCTGGCAAGCAAAGTCAATAAGGAAGCCAGATTCACTCTACAATCAGGCGGGTAACTTAAGAACCACAACGATTCACTTGACAAAGGTCATAAAATGGGGCAAAACCTACTTAACAAATATCTCGCTTAACAACAGAAATGTTGGGCTTCATTGTGGGTTGTTAAGTCAACGACTACTTGCATTGCAACACTTACTAATCCATGAGCAGGAAAAGAAATCTTTACTACCGCTGAAATGGTGAAATGTAATTCTTGAGAATGCACCCTGTCCTTTTTATATATTATGTCAAGCACTAAACTCTCTGTGTTCAAATGCCTGATCAGCTTGGCATATTACCATGCTTGCATTAAATATTTAACTTTTTATCCAATTTAGGGAAGGAAAAATAAGCATGGCAGGGTTTTTTTTTTTTTTTGAGAATGCTATAGGATGATATGTAGCACAGCTAAAACCTGTTTTGACTGTACTTTGATTAGCTGGAAAGCTGTTTTGTGTGGCTAATGAACTTACAAAGTGATATTGGGGAAGCTGCTCTCTGAACATAATTAAATGATAAGTTTGCGTACAAGGGGCAATTGTTTAAGTTACCAAGCCTGTCATACCCAGTGCCAAAAATAGGCTGTCTCGTGACAAAAACCACTATTAACAGTCTCTTCCCTCTGCTTTAGAATGGGGCAAAGGAATTCCATAAGGGCTTAGGTTGATTTTTTACAACAGTTAAGATAAATCCTTTTTTTTGGGGGGGGGGGGGAATGAAAGGTTTATGCAAAAGTGAACTCAACAGCAGAGAGCAAATTTGACTTGTAGACTGCATTATCAGCTTTCATCATACAAATCACAAATAGCCCCCATTGTTGGAAGCAACTGAGTTTCTTGTCTCTATAGGTAGTGCTGGAAAAATATCCGAAGGGATAGTTGAGATGATATTTCTGATCTATGATAAGAGCATGATACAAAGTTGAATAGGCAACACTCCCCTCATCTTCTTGTCCATTTGATCCATATTTTTTTGCTGTTTTGAAAACTTCTAAAAGTTGTGGCCAAAGCAACAGGGGAATCACCAGTCTTCCTCTTGATATAGGACCAAATTAATATGAAGATTCCAGGGATCCATAGTAGCACTCATGGCAGGCTTGAGATTCAAGGGTGGGATTCAGCCAGTTAAGCCTGGTTCTCTCCCTTGCTTTAATAATGCGATCTACAAGTATCATTTAATAATATCAATTTATGAGGTTTAAAAGACTATAATTTTTTTTTAAAAAAAACAACAACAACACTCACAGTAGTGTATGGAGTTAAACCACCTTAAAAACACAAATACAACAAATGAACAAATACGATGCCCTAGGGAGAATTTAAATAAAGTCTGACAGATTACTGGAACCATGGAAGATTAGATAAATTGTTGGCTGAACAAATAATTTGATTTATTGGCATATGTGCATCCAATGTCATTTAGAAATATGGGCTTGTATGTTGGGTGAATGCCATTCCCCCGTGTTTGCCTTTTTTTACATTACATCATGATCTTTGAAAATTTACTATCTCTACGCATCCCTAAAAGGTGAAATTATAGAAAGGAATTGCACTGAACACAATTTCTGTAGAGCCTCCTGTTTGGAGCATGCTCAGTTGAAATAAATTGGATTGCCATCCTTCATTGGGACATACAATACTTGTAGGTTTTGCAAAGCTAGCAAGAAGTCATTAATCTATTGCCTTCTACTAAGATGACAGTGATTTCTTAGATTCGGCACTCTAGTGGAATATGAATTACAATTGGATGTTGCTGGATAACTGTCCCAGAAGTTCCTTGATGATATGTGATGAATCTATAAGACAGTGGTTGTGGGGCATTTGTGTATATGCTGTTAATCTGATGCATGATGACGTGACCAATTATAATAGGCACATGCTCAAAAAGCATGTCAAAACCGGTGGATCAGCGGATGAAATCTCCTTAGCTAAGGGACAATTGACACACAGAGCACCATCCGGTTCAAAGTTTCACTTTAGACAGAAGGTCGGTTGTAATGCATGGCAATTATTTTTATCTGGGGTAGCCACAGCTTTGTATTATTACCCCGTTTTCCCCAAAATGTATCCTACTCAGAAAATAAGTCCTAGATTGATGTTTACATGTGTGCCCACCATAAGCCCTACCCCCCAAATAAGCCCTAGTTAAGCTCCTGCCCATTCCAGAATGCACAGGTAAAAATTAAGCTAGGATGGGAATGGATGTGTGTGTGTATCTGCCCTATTACTTGCCTTTGGATAGTTGCAGCCAGACTTCGCACACCTTGGCCCATTTCTTCTGCCAGCAAGTCTTTCCTTGAAGGCCTCTATAACTGACAACAGAGCTCCGGATCTTTGCCGGACAAAGAAGCTGCACAGAATACTGTTACCTTCTCACCAAAGGTGGTTTCTATTTTACTACTTGCATTTTTTTACGTGCTTTCGAACTGCTAGTTTGGCAGAAGCTGGGACAAGTAATGGGAGCTCACTCCGTTACGCAGCGCTAGGGATTTGAACCGCTGAACTGCCGACCTTTCTGATAAACAAGTTCAGCTTTTTAGCCACTGAGCCACTGTGAGAAATGTGTTCATTGGTCCAAGGAGAAGAGAGGAGAGGAAATGGAGAGAGGGAGGGATGGCAAGAGGGAGGGAGGGAGAGAGAGGAGGGTTCTTTTAATCCCGAGCTTGGATAGGAATGAGCTGAAATGAATACAACATTTGAAGGGGGAGAAACCAAAACAGATGGATTTGCCCATCTCTAGAGGAAAAAAATGTGACAATTTTCGAAATGCTTCTGAGCTATTATGCGGTGTGTGACAATTCACCTCCATCTACACGTCTTTAACATGATTGCTGTAGGGGGCTTTTTCTCCAGTGGAAGATCTTACCGTAGAAAGCGTTGGAGTCCATGACAAAGAGGATTGAGGAGCTCATAACTTTTGTAGGCCCGAGAAGGAATGGTTGAGAGGCAACATAAGTGGAGAGGTAACCTTTCAGGAAAATAGGCTTGATTAAAATGCAAGGATTGAAAAAGAGTACACCGACAAAGAAAAAAATCTATAAAAATGCAATTGCGCTAATATAATTTTATCACTTATTTAAAAATTTAGTCGACCCAAAAGACTACCAAGTGTGAAATTAAGGAACAGCTCCTCTACTTTTATGGAAATCACTCTTCTTCACTTGTCTAATAGCCTGATTTTGTCAGATCATTTATTTCCATGGTTTTAAAATGAGCTTGACAGACAGAATTTTATAACACCACTTTACTGCAAATAAGAACATCATTTTCGCTTATTAAAACTGAAGCTTAGAGAAAGCATTAAAATTAACAGTTCACTCTGCTTTAACCTTTTGAATACTACTGTGACTTTATACTCTAGACCATATTGAAAGTGAGAGCTATTACTGCGGAGTAGAGTTTTTTCCGGTGAGTGGAAACGCTAAAGGGATAGAAGGCTGAAAACGAAATTCGGTTATCAAGGAGCTAAAGAGCAATTAGGATGGTGCTTTGAAATAGGAAAGATTCTGCTCCCTGGATATGAGGCCACACAGCCTTATATCTAATGTACACAATTACTGAATAATGATTGTCCAATTGCTATCCTTGCAATTTGGAATTGAGCAGAATGGGAACTCAACATCTCTTCTCCTTCTGAACTTCTCAGGTACTGCCAGAAGCTTTGGTTGATCAGAGTTAAAGTCAACTACAGAGGCCTTTCATTCTTGGATGGACGGACAAACGGACATACACACATACACATCCCAATCACTTAAACTTTTTTCTGAAGAGGAGAGAGTCTTAGAGGAAAATGCTCTGTGTAGTCAGGTACTGCATCATGTAGTTCTTGCATTGGATGGGTGTTAAATGGGAATTTAAAGCAGGTGGCACAAAAATTCACCTGGATGGATATCCTCCATTCAGGCATGCAACACGATCCACTGGGTCAAGGCAAAGGGGTAATGAGATTTGCCTCCTGAAAACAGTTATCTGCATATTACCTCTCCATGGCTTCTTATGTCTGCCATTTGCAAACAATGCAAATAATTGCAGAGAAAAGAGCAACAAATATGATTAGAAGACTGGAGGCTCAAACATATGAAGAAAGGTTGCAGGAACTGGGTATGTCTTGTTTAATGAAAGGAAGGACTAGGGGAGACATGATAGCCGTGTTCCAATATCTCAGGGGCTGCCACAAAGAAGAGGGAGTCAAGCTATTCTCCAAAGCACCAGAGGGTAGGACAAGAAGCAATGGGTGGAAACTAATCAAGGAGAGAAACAACTTAGAACTGAGGAGATATTTCCTGACAGTTAGAACAATTAATCAGTGGAACAACTTGCCTCCAGAAGTTGTGAATGCTCCAACACTGGAAGTTTTAAAGAAGATGTTGGATAACCATTTGTCTGAAGTGGTATAGGGTTTCCTGCCTGAGCAGGGGGTTGGACTAGAACAGTGGTCCCCAACCCCCGGTCCGTGGACCGGTGCCGGGCCGTGGAGTACCTGGCACCGGGCCGCGCAGCGGCCTGGGGCCATGATCGCTGCAGCGGCCGGGGGCCATGATCGCTGCAGCGGCCGGGGGCCATGATCGCTGCAGCGGCCGGGGGCCATGATCGCTGCAGCGGCCGGGGGACATGATCGCTGCAGCGCAAAGGCTCCTGGGCCGTGCGCAAAAGCTCCTGGGCCGTGCGCAAAGGCTCCAGGGAAGAGAGCCCCGCGCAGGTATGCAATCAATGTGTCGTCGCGAACAACGCCCCCCCAGCCCTTCGCGCACTCAGCGGGCCACGGTAAAATTATCAAAGGCTGACTGGTCCGCGGCGATAAAAAGGTTGGGGACCACTGGACTAGAAGACCTCCAAGGTCCCTTCCAACTCTGTTATTCTGTTCTAAATAACTAAATAACACAGAAGAGTCTGCTGGCTCTTCGGAGTGTTGGAAACACAAAAAAGTGACCATTGCCTTGCAAATCCTGTTTGTAATTTCCATGCAAACACCAGCAGGAGGAAATACGCAGGGCCACAACATGTAAGAATTACCTGGCTGCCAACTAGAAAGGACTCAACTCAACTGTGATTTAAAGGGTGCATTTTGCTTGCATGGTGCTATCCATGGTGCTGAAAACAGAACCCTGTCCTGCTGCTCTGAGGATTCTCCAGTCCCAAATTGTTAAAGAAACCTAAACCGGATCACAAGATTATGACACTTTGGGGATTGGTCCTATCTTCAAGTTACGACTGAGCCTCAACTTTTTTTAAACTGTTTGCATTGGTGAATTGTGGATTTGCATGTTTTTTTTGTCCAGACTCCTATGTGATCCTATTCCCAAACTTTGCTTCCCTTGAATATGATTATTTGTTAAACAGAGCATTATCCCCCCAAAAAAACTTGATTATTTTTCAGATCGGCATATCCATGCTTCCTTCTTTGGCAAACTATTTAAATGCTTTAAAGAGTTAAATAATTGAAGTAGTTGAAATCCTGTACTTTTTGTCAGTCACATACAAATGCTTTGATTCAATTGCCTTCATGAAAAAGGCAATTTATTTAGCATAAAATCACCTTTCCCCCAAGAAGTTGGATTTTAAAGTTAAAATCCTCCTCCTCCTCTTCCTCCTCCTCCTCCTCTTCTTCCTCCTCCTCCTCCTCCTCCTCTTCCTCCTCCTTCTTCTTCTCCTCCTCCTCCTCCTTTGCCAAAAATATTTTTGAGGTCACTTTTTTTTTTTTAAGATGATGGATATTCTCCAGTATTGCTGAGTCTAGCTCAATTTTTTGAGACAAAATATCTTCCCTCTGTCTCTTTTTCTAAGAATAATGACATAAACACAAGTGCAGCCTGATTCATCCAGCAGTAGTAGATTCAGCACGGATGGTATAAATCAAATTTTGCCCATGATTCCACTTTTTTAAAAAAAATAATAATAATTCTATAGCATTGCTTATATCCATTTCCTTAGGTGTCTCATGGTGTCATTTATTTGGGAATTATTGTTATTAGGAAATTATTATAATTATTATTTACTCCCAGTAGTAATTAATTTCCCCCCCAGAAATTAGATGAAAAGAGAGAGTGTTCTGTATTCTCCATGCAAATGCCGCTATTTTGACATGCCGCGAATGAAAGGGATTCGCTATCTAAACTGAATGCTATTATTAACGTCACATTATTGTAGTCTCAGGTCTGCTGAGCATCTTTGCACCCCGAATAAAAGAAGGAGAACCTGGCAGGCAGACAGGAGGCAGCTCTCCCACCAGTAGTCCCAGCAGGTCTCCAATTTAACTCCAACTCTAATTGTGGTGTTCTTTGGGTGTGATTAAACCATCCATTCTTGGCTTGCAAGTTAGCGGCCCTTTAGATGGAAGATCTAAGACTACAAATCAAATTGCCACTTTGCCCTCAAGTCTGAGGCTCAAAATGAAGCTTCCTGAAATGAAGAGCTGTGATTGCTCGACTGCCCCTTTTGTTCTGTGCTTCTAAAGAAGCCACCATAGAAATGTAACATTTTGGTAGAAAGCTTTTTTTAAAAACTCTAATAGGAAATAATATTTTAAGGTGAAAGTCAAAATTAGATTAAAACTGGAGAGCTCTCAAGCAAGATATTCATTACTACGCAACTGTAGGAGACGGCGAGACTGAGCCTGAAGATGGGGTCAAACACATCATCAATTTGGAGTCATTATGCCCTCCAAAAGAGACCTAAGTCCACTCCCTCCTTGAAGTTTATTGACTCGTATCTGGTGCCAATTGAACGTTAGTAGGGTTCGGATTCTTGTGTGTAGCATGAAATAAATTTGTAGTACTTTCGAACTCAATCCTGGCTCCTGACTTCTTGCACCTGACAATTGCCCCTGAACACTAAGGCCTGGTGCATATAATCTAATATTTGCTGAACCAGTTTTTATTGAGTGATCCACCATTGACTGAGTTGGCAAACCATGCCATACTAGTGGCTTAATTTAAAGTTTGTTATGTGAAGTCTCAGTTTTCCCTTTCAGATTTTGTTTTGTAAAAGGTAAATCGATAACAATCATATATTACTGGTTTAAACTCTTTGAATGAAATGCGGGATATACGATTAGTAAAGAAATGTAAACAGCTAGATCAGGAATCCCTGTACTATTATACTGTGTTGGAATCCAGTGTTATTTAAGACTATTGCTGGTGTAGAGAGGATTGGTACTCTATGTGTTTACTTGTGGAGGTGGCGATGTATGTGGGATTGCCTCCCAAGGAAATATTACAAACAACTTCGTGAAATGAACTGAGATGTGTTTAATTTCTTCATCTGAAACCTCTTGCCAGCCTCCTCAAGAAAATTCACTCCAGATTGCCTTTAATGAGAAGGTGTAGAAGTCCTCACAAAGATATCTCCTTGTTTAAAACCCAAATCTGGGTCTTAAATGGCATTGTAATCTCTCAAACATGTCTATGGAAATTTTCAGTCATCCCGATCAAGGTTGTCCCCAAAATGCTTTTTCAAAAGGCAACTGGACTTTGTTTTTTCCTTGAAGACATTTTTGCTTCTCAACTATGAACTGAAGAATTGAATTGAATTGAATTTATTATATTTCTATGCCGCCCTTTTCCCCGAAGGGGACTCAGGGCGGCTCACAACCCAAGTCAAGGGGGGGGGTTACAAATAAGGAATAAAAAAGACGAACAAAACAATACACAATTTAAAAACACACAACAACCATACCATTCGAGGGGGGACAAAAGCTCTTTAGCCCCAGGCCTGTCAGAACAGCCAGGTTTTAAGGGCTTTGCGGAAGGCCTGGAGGGTGGTGAGGGTTCGAATCTCCACGGGGAGCTCTTTCCAGAGGGCCGGAGCAGCCACAGAGAAGACCCTCCTCCGGGTGGTCGCCAGTCGGCATTGGCCAGTGGATGGAATTTGGAGGAGGCCTAATTTGTGGGATCTAATCGGTCTATTGGAGGTAATTGGCAGCAGGCGGTCTCTCAAGAAGCTTCTTCAAGGAAAAAAAAAACCAAAGTTAGTTGCCTTTTGAAAAAGCACCTTTGGGATATCTCAGTTCCCCCGGAATTTAGAGCTTTGTGGGCTGGATACAAAACCCACTCTGATTTATCCCGCACGTTCAAGGCATTCCCGTCCCCCCACAATAGCCACCGTGTGGCAGAACCTGTGTTGAGAATAGGCCACGGCTGAAATAAATTTGAGTCTGGGTCCCTTTGATTCAAGTCCAACATGTTAATTTCTCTACCATACTGCTTCTCTGCGTGCCACTTCTTCATAAATAACTGAATAATTTTTTTTCATTCAGAAGCCCTCAGTTCCAATTACATAGAACGATACAAGAAAACTAAGTTTCAAATGCCTGTCTGAATTTATATATGAGGTGTGAAAAATAAGTTTCTGTTTGCAATCCCTTAGCAGCAAGCTGGAAGACAATACAATTTGCTGTCTCCCCCCCCCCCCAAAAAAAAAAAAATCTACAGATAATATTCAGGAAAGGGGGAAGAAAAAAAAACGTACTATGAAGTGTGTGTATGTGCGGGGATATCTTATTGTCAACTTGTGCTGTAACAGCCAATTAGCAATTTGGTGGTCTTGCCTGCCATAGATACAGCATCAATCTATAATGAATCTGTGTCCTATAACTGTGCAGAAACACACAACCAGAAACACAACAGCTGCAGTAACAGGTGGTGGGCAAGTGGTGATTGAAAGACAGAGTAAACGCAGGGAGCTTTCAAAGTGTGTGACTCTCTGCCCAAAATATTCAGGGTAAAAGAAAAGAAAAGAAGGAGCGGGGCAGAGAAAGTGAGAGAAAGAGAGGAAGAGGCAGAAAGAAACAATGGAAACGTTGCAAGGGAGAATTATGTCATTCTTTCTGAACATTCTGTGATGTGGATTCTCCAGGGCAATTCTTTTGGGAATACCGGCAGTGGCTCAGCCAGTTGTGTGGCTTGAAGTAGGAAGCTTGGAAGGCGTAACTATCTCCGTATTTTCTTGTTGATGCCAAGGGGTTGCCATTGAATAGTCCTCATCTTGACATAAAACCAATGCAGAATTTTGCATCTGGCTTTTAAAGCCACCGCTGGGACTTGTGATAAAACACTGCATGGCTCACATCGGGCCATCCCGGGAACTTCCTTCTCAATTACCATCAAAAAATGTGTCAGTGCGGCTTTCAGTGGCTTTCTTTAAGCTTACAGCTCAGCAAGACGGAACGTTATAAGTGGAGGAATTGGATATTCAGCAGAGTTTATAGTCTCACTGCAGTTGACAATTAAAATATATATTCGGAGCCTTGGCCAACTCAGTTTTGGATCATGAGTCCGTCCATGTTTGCACAAATCTCTTCTGTCCCCCAACACTGTAAAAAGCCATGAATATTCTCTGTTGTGGCCCGCCAGCAGCCAGCAAAGCTGGTAGTAGATTCGGACAGTGAGGAGATTGGGGAGGAACATGGGCCAGTCCTGGAGTCTGGGGAAGGCTCTGATGAGGGCTCTGTGTCGGAGGCAGAGAGGGGGACAGAGCCGTATGCCAATTATCAGCTGCCTTCAGAGTCAGACATCAGTGAGGCAGAGGAACAGCTGGAGCCTGTTCTCAGTGTGCGCATGTGGCAAAGGGAACAGTTAAGGAACAGAGGTCAATTTGGGAGTAAGGCCACAGGTGGATGATGAATGGCCCCTCCCAGAGGAAATAAAAGAGGAGCAAAAGGGGAGTGGAGTTTGCAGGAAACAATTAATTCGCTTAATTGGTTTGTGACTCTCCAAGACTCCTGGCTAAGTTTTGCAGATATCAGACCTGTCAGTTCTCCAAGCCAGATAAGGTCTGTGACTGTAAATCCTCCCCCGAAAGACTTTGTTGGATGCGAATGAGCAGAATTCATGGTAAATTAATAAAAGGGTTTTTTGTTGGGATTAGGAGTTTGCTTCATGCTCTTGGGAAGCCTCGGTCAGAACATTCTCAAGAAATAAAAAGTTGAATATCCCAACTGTAAGTGTTTACTACCTAATAAGAACGCTCCTTTCCAAGACCAGGGTATATTGTGTTGTTGAAAGTCCCGTGGCACGACAAAACCGCGCTGGTCAAAATCGCAGCGATAAAATCGCAGCGCTAAAGCCGCGACGTCATCGCCGTGCGTCATCACCGCCATGACAAAAGCGCGGCAACAGAAGGGCGCTTTAAAACGGCGCCACGGCAGAAAGCCAACTTCATTTAAGGTAAGCGTTAGGATTAGGTTTAGGGGTTTGTTTTAAGGTTAGGTTTAGGGTTAGGTTTAGGATTAGGTTTAGGGTTAGGTTTAGGGTTAGGTTTAGGGTTAGGTTTAAGGTTAGGTTTAGGGTTAGGTTTAGGGTTAGGGTTAGGGTTAGGTTTAGGGTACTAAGTGCTTGGGAATGCCCGATTTTGCCCTCCGCGATTATGTCATCATGGTAGGGTCACATTTTTCCTTAGCGTTTAGAACGGTGCGAATTAGTCTTCGCGCTTATGTCTCCGCGCAGAAGGGCTTCGCGGATTTGTGGTGGAACCGAAAGTCCCACATCCAATGACACTTTTTTTTCTTTTTGGATGTCCTCTGTTAAGCGGTGCTAGGGATTCAAACCCCCGAACTGCCAACCTTTCTGATCGACAAGCTCAGTGTCTTAGCCACTGAACCACCGCATCCCCATATTCGGACAATTAAGCAGCCTAGAGAAGCATGGCCCTGGCAGGGTTGGTACAGCTGTAGTTTTCTGTTTGATAGTTTCTTTTTTTTTTCCAAAATGTATTTTTTTATTTTCTATTTTCATAACATATAATCACATGTTTGCTATTATATAGCCAATATCATATTGTATTAATTAATAATTACATCAGTTCATCTTGCCATCAACTCCCGGAAAAAAATAAAATAAAATAAAAACCAATTATTGGCTCTTCTGCTCTCCATACACCACTTTCTTCTGCCTCTCTCCTCCCCCTCCCTACCTCCTTTCTTCCCTCCATCATCCTTTTCTACTCTACTTCCCCTTCCTTCCTCCTTTTCCTCTCTCCTCTTTCCACTCCTCCTTATTGTCCTCATCTTCCCCCCTTGCCCTCTCTCCTATCCCTCTCTTCCTATCTTTCTTCTCTCCTCTGCTTCCCACTCTTCCTCTCATTCACTTGGTGTATTTCAGCTTCTGAGCAAACTCCATTCTGTGTTGATGGTATTTATACTTCCATTTCAATATACATAACAAATCTTAGTTTTAAAGAAAAAATAAGAGAAGACAATATACATATACAATCATATTACTTTAAAACCTAACACCCCTCCTCAAGCCTAATATACTTCCCTCCCTCCCACCCTCCCCCCCAGCCCCCCCAACCTTCCCTCCCCTGACTTCCCAGAACCAATACATGGTATAAATCTTTAACAAAAACAGTCTAAAATATATTTGAAAAAAGAGTAGGAAATTAATAACATCTTTAAATTGAACTTAGGTCCTCCTTGCTAGGCTAATTCAGACCAGTAAGCAGTCTAAATAATAGTTTAATCAAGAAACTACCAAACAGAAAACTACAGCTGTACTAATCCTGCCAGGGCAAGCTACTGTATAAAATAAGAGAGCAAATCCACACTCATTAGCACTGATGATGTTACCTAGTCTGGTAAATAAATGTCTGCAAGCAAACAACCTAACTCAGAAAGAACCAAGGGCTCCATACATTTTTTAAAAAAGACTCCAATATTGCTGGCTTTTCATTGCCTCATGGTGATCCCTGGTCCTATTCAAAATGTTAAGTGCAGCCCCCCATTCATTAGAAGTGATATGCTCGTAGCTGAGGCCCACAGCGTTACTGGCAGCACTATCAACTAAAAGAGATGAAGTGACGTGGGCCTAGATCAGTCTTCCATCATTCTACCCGATCATTTTATGCAGCCCCATTTGGCTTTTTCCTCCCTCCTTTCCCCCGGCTTTAATCTTCCTGCAATTTTCAAGACGTTCTCCTGAGGTCTGCAGAATTCCAGAGCATTTATAAAAGAATGAAATAACAACGTTCCCGGGCCTGGTAGTTCTTTTGCTGACTGTCCTGACCAATGAAGCTCTTGCATTGGGAGGGAAAGAAGGAGACAAAGAAATTTCAGAGGTTTGCAAAGTGTGGGTGACAACAACAGGCCTGTCCTTGATGCGCGAATGGGAAAATTACTGTAATCTTCCTGTACAGTTGCTTTTGTTCTTGCTTTTTTAATCCGTGGGGAAATTTGTAAACTTGTATTCCTAGATCAAAATTCCGTCTTCAGTCCTGGCATTTTGGATTTCCCTTGGCATCCCAGCCACACTCTTAAAAGAAGTTGTGTGCACTTAAACTTGTTAACTCCATTGGCATCTTTTGACATATTTGAAAAACCTTAGCTTTTTTTCTTACAGCAGAGGTGCAAAATCTGAAGATTACCCCTCACCCCCCCCCCCAAATAAGTCACTCTCAAAACCTTGGATACAACTCACAGAGCGTGGCACGACAAAACTGCGCTCGTCAAAATAGCAGTGATAAAACTGCGTTGCTAAAGCCGCAACGTCATCACCGCAATGTCATCACCGCCGCAACAACAGCGCGGCGACAGAAGGGCGCTTTAAAACAGCGCGGCAGCAGAAAGCCGATTTAAATTAAGGTAAGGGTTAGGATTAGGTTTAGAGGTTTGGTTTAGGGTTAGGTTTAGGGTTAGAGTTAGGGTTAGGTTAGGTTTAGGGTTAGGTTTAGGTTAGGTTTAGGGTTAGGGTTAGGTTTAGGGTTAGGTTTAGGGTTAGGTTAAGGGTTAGGTTTAGGGTGCTGAGTGCTTCGGAAGGCGCGGATTTGCCCTCCGCGGTTATGTCATCGCGGTAGGGTCGCCTTTTTCTTTAGCGCTTCGGACGGCACGGATTTGCCCTCCGCACTTATGTCGGCGCGGATAAGGGCTTCGCGGTTTTGCGGGTGAACCCTCACAGAGACATCCACAAATTAATACAGAATAACAGTCTTTCAGAGGAATGTTTATCCACACGCACCTTATCTCGTTTAGAGCAGTGGTCCCCAACCCCCGGTCCGCGGACCGGTGCCGGGCCGTGGAGTACCTGGCACCGGGCCGCGCAGCGGCCGGGGGCCATGCAACGGCCGACTCTTCACTCATGCAGCGCCGTCGCCGGAGGGGGGGAGCTGCGCGGAAGCACAGGAGCAAGTGAGGCGAGGAGGAAGAATCCCCCGCTACTACACCACCTCCGCCCCCTCCCCGAGTCAGCCGTCCCCTCAGTGAACGCCTCCGCCTCTTTCTCCTTTCTCGCCTCAGTCGGCTCGCCTGGAAGCGAGGCGAGGAGGGGGCGGACCATGCGTTGGAAGCGGAGCCCTTGGAGGCTGCTCTCTTCTTTTTCCCGCCCGGCCTTGGCTTGTGAGAAGGAACGGCGGGAGAGGTAGAGAGAGAGAGAGAGAGAGAACGTCGGGCAGCCGAGGGCGGGGGGGGGGTCTTTTGAGGGGAGATGGGGGGCAGCGCATGGTGGAAAGCGGCGGTCTTGCCCACCCCTTCCCTGCCTCCCCGCCCGCTCCAGTTGCCGCAGCCAGGGGTGGGGGCTCGGTGCCTGAAGTCTCTTGCCTCTCTTCCAAAATTTCGCCAACGGGCATCGGTGAAGCGCGCTCTTTCTCTTCCTCACAAAACACATTTCCTTTCCCCCCACGCGTAGTTATTGGCGATATGGACTCTTGGAGGCTGCGCTCCCGGGTCGCGTTTCCTTTTTGCAGCCCACGAGAATGCCTGGTTCTGAGCCTCAAAAAACGAGAGTTCTCTTAAGGCTGCAAAAAAGGAATATACTTTGGTCCTTGAAGCGCTTTTCCTGTTATTTGGACATTATATATATACGTACGTACATACGTACGGTATGTATATATGCATGTATGCATGTATGTATGTATGTATGTATGTGTGTGTATGTATGTATGTATGTATGTATGTATGTATGTATATATATATATATATATATATATATATATATATATATATATATATATATATATATGTATGTCTGTAGTCCATAATATAGTGATGATTTAAAAAAAAATTAGTTGAGCACATGGAATCTTTTTTCTTTTAGTATATTTTGGAGGTGGGGGCCCACTTTGTTATTTAAGATAGTATCTCCTTTTATATATGGTAGTGAAGATGCCTAATACTCCCACCCCCTATTTCCCCCACGACAATCAATGTGTCGTCGCGAACAACGCCCCTTCACGCCTGCGTGCGCTCAGCGGGCCACGGTAAAATTATCAAAGGCTGACTGGTCCGCGGCGATAAAAAGGTTGGGGACCACTGGTTTAGAGCACTGCCAGATAACTAGTTTCCAAACACAGGGCAAAGCAAAACTTGCCACCAGAGCCGGATTTAGATGAAAAGAGGCCCTAGGCTATTCCACTTATGAGGCCCTTTCACCTCCCATTTTTAAGTTTGTAAATTACATGAGAGACAATAAAATACATCATTACTGTGATATATATCAATATATATCAATATATATAGCTGGCCTCCCAATGGAGGGCGGCTCTGCTCTGCGGCAAAGGCAGCGAGGCCAGCCGCCTCCCCTGCTGCGCTCAGCTGCCCGGCTCGGCCCCCTCACCCTCACCTGCCTGGCCACTGGTGGGCTCCGCATCGACGGGGCGGCTACTGGGAGTGGCCGCGTCTCTCACCCGACCGCCAGTGCCGGGAACGTGGGCGGGCTCCCCAACTGCCGCGGTGCTGGAACGATCTTAACCAATACATTTTTATGTTTGTTTATTAGTCATATGTGTAGAATTTCTCCTTATTTTTGGTTCAGTGTTTTAGTGTTCACTGTTTTTAGAATAGTGTAATTTTAATTTTGCTAACAATTTGAATTTAGGCCCCTCTTTATCTTGAGGCCCTAGGCTGAAGCCTAGTTAGCCTATAGGAAAATCCGCCCTTGCTTGGCACAGAGTCTCTTATGATCACAAACAAAACTTTCCGGACCGAAGGAACAAATTGTTTCCTGCAAAAGCTTACTCCCCATTCATTCCTCTTTTGTTTCCTATGGGAAGGGCCAATCACCTCCAAAGTGTGGCTTTACTCTTAAGTCGACCTTGCTTTCTTAGTTGTTCTTGTCTTCTGGCAGCTCTGCACATGCGCACCCTGGGAAGAGGCTCCAGCTGTTCTTCCGCCTCACTGCTGTCTAGCTCCCTCTCTGCCTCCAATGCAGAGCCCTCGTCTGAGCTTTCCTCAGCCCCCAGGACTGGCCCATATTCCTCCCCAACTTCCTCACTCTTCGACTCTGCTGCCAGCTCCACTGGCCGCCGCCGGGCCACAACACTTCCTCTGTTACTTTCAGCCTTTGCTCCCATAACCGGCTTCATTATATACTCTTTAAAATGTAAATAATCTCCTGATTATCTCCCTGTAAACAACAGTCCTATGGATCCAGGATCATCTTTGCATCTCTGAAAATCAGAGTGCTTTGCTTATTTATCAGATCTGCCTGCACCTGTGCCATTACTCTTGATTGCAGTTTAGGAAAAATTTAACTTCACTGGATGCAATCTAATTTTTTTTTAAAAAAGGCAGCATGCAGATGTGAAGGAAACCGCTGATATTAGCAAACCAACCACAAGCGTATGTGTAGCCATGCATACATGCATGCACATGAGGGAGAAGATGTTTTTGAGCAACTTCAATTCGTGTTCTTCTCTGAATACAAAGCATCCGTTACTTTGCCAAAAGCCTCAATTGGTGTCTGGCTGCAGCATCCGGGGCCATTCGTAAATAGTCTCAAGGAGAAACTTTATTGTTAGTCACCTGTTCTGACCCCCCTCCTCCATCCAGGAACGAAAGCCAAAACCAACGTAAATGAGAATGTTTCTTTTAATCAGTCCAGATTCTCGTTGGCTGCAAGCCACATAAACAAGGAGATAAGCACTCTGGCAGCAAGTCCTACAAAACTTGGCAGCAATGCAAACAAACTCTGCCAAGTTTGTTTCTTGTTAATCCTTAAAGTTGACTTCTGCAGAAAGGCGTGGCACAATCAGTCTCTTTTATAATCAGGAGAGGATCTTAATGAGCATCAGCTGAGTGTAATCACCTCTTGTAATTATGCCGTTGTTCTTGACACCGAGTAGCCCTTCGACTGCGTGCATCCTGGAACGACTCACAGGTGTTTTCTGGATCATTCACTCTTGTCTCCTCCATACTGATCCAAGGCTCAGACGCCACCTGGTGGCCCACCAGTCTCTCCTCGCCCTGCTCGGAGTCGGAATCCTGTCCAGGGTCCTCCACCTCCTCCAGGGCCGACTCATAAGACCCCTCGCTGTTGGAGTCTGGCGGCAGCTCCAACGGCTCCTGCCGGGCCACAACAGTCACCTATGTTACAAGAATCTCACTAGAACGACTGCATTCCCTTGGAAATGGTCAGATGTGGCTTCAGGGATTCTGGGGGAGATCAAGTCTATTGCTTCCTGCCATGCAAGGATTCTAAGCTTGACCCCTCTTAAGGCTTCCCTCCAGTCTAACTGGAAATTCCACCCTGATTGCTTCTTCAAAAATAGATTTGCAAAAGAGAAAACCCTTGGGGGTTTTATTTGAAGGAGGCGGATGTGATGCATTTGGATGAGGAGGAGACAACGTTCACAGTCTTTCACAGAAATTTATTGGAGAACTTAATTCAAAGTGGATTTCAACAGTAGAGCTGTGGGTTGATCTGTGGGTTGAGAGACCCACTCAAGCAACAATAAAAGGCAGCGGAGGAGGTTAAATGGTAACAGGTAATGTTTTCTCTAACATCTTTCTTAACAATCTGAAGGAGGGAGTAAACAGCTTGTTCCTAAGAAAAATCCACGGAGGGAGGCACTAGGCCTATCATGGAAGACAGCCACATAATGCAGGATGAAAAGAGGAAAATTAGAAGAACGCACCATGCAAAGAGAAGGAATTAAATAGAGATCCATTTTTCCCCCAAAGGTTTGGAGAAAACTGAGATACAAAGAGGAGACAAGTAGAAAGTGTTGTACCAGAAGCAAAATCAGCTGCGCTGTTTGTCAAGCTTGGCAGCCTGAAAACCTGTGAACTTCGACTCCCAGAGTTCAGAATTTGGAATCCCCAAAAGCTGGGGATTCTGGGAGTTGAAGTCCACATGTCTTCAAATGGCAAAGCTTGAGACTTGAAACACTGTCTTAGATTGGGTCAAGAATTCTAACCTGTGATTGACAGAATCCTACTTGGAAAGCCAATTAAGTTCAGTGGTGGGATTCAGCCAGTTTGCACCTGTTTGGGAGAACCGGCTGTTAACTTGCTAAGCAGTTCCAAGAAATCTCCTTTTGTTTTTTCCCACTTTATAGGGCTAATCCTGTAAGGAAGGCAGGAAGGAAACATTCTGGTGTTGTTTCTAGCCTCATCTTTATTGCCCTGCTTACAGAAACTGCCTCTCCGGTTAACTCTTATTACATTGTAACAGCTAAGGCGAAGCGCTCATCGACCTGAGTGACGTTGAGTTGGCCATGCCCACCCAGTCACATGACCACCGAGCCACGCCTACCCAGCTGGTCATTAGGGCAGAGAACCTGTTG
Organism: Thamnophis elegans; assembly: GCF_009769535.1. Classification (NCBI taxonomy): domain Eukaryota; kingdom Metazoa; phylum Chordata; class Lepidosauria; order Squamata; family Natricidae; genus Thamnophis; species Thamnophis elegans. The sequence goes on from NC_045554.1 coordinate 38,607,853, forward strand.
TTAAATTATTTGAATCCCACCACTGCAACTAACTACATTTTAATTCTTCCTCCCTCTCAGGCATGATTTCCCCAGCAAAAGGAACCAAGACATGCAAAACTTTCCGCATTATTCCCCCCCCCCATTTGGAAACCCAAATAGCTGCCAATAGTATTTGACATCACGGGGAAACTTGTCTCAGGATGACACAGCTTTCATAATGATATCCCCATAACAATGTGCTCCTTTGCTCTTAAGTATTGTTCTTACCTGAATTTTAGGTACCCGGAGTTCTGACTGAGCCTTTCTTTATCCTTGCCCTCTTCTATGTTCAGAGATGTATTTAAAAAATGGGAAAACAGACTAGCCCTGTGATGGTGAACTTATGGCACCCAGGTGCCAGAGGTGGCATGCAGAACCCTCTCTGCTAGAATGTGTGCTGTCGCCCTAGGTCAGATCTCTGTGGCATTTCTTTCGTGAGCTTCTGTTTCTCCGCAAACGACAAAACAGAAGCTCACGAAAAAGAAAGGTCTTACCTCTTGCTGTGCTGCTGGTGTTGGGATGCCCCACCTCCAGAGGTGAGTTCCTACCAGTTTGCATCAGTTCGGTAGAACCGGTTCGTCAAATCTACCGAACCGGTTAGAAGAGGTTCCACTAGTGGACCCGGAAAGCAGGCCACACCTACAGAAGAGGTTCCAAATTTTTTTTGAAACCCACCACTGACACAGACAGACAGACAGACTCAGGAAAAAGGGACAGAGAGACAAAAGGAAGGAGAGAGAGAAAGAAAGAAAAGAAAGAAAGAAAGAAAGAAAGAAAGAAAGAAAGAAAGAAAGAAAGAAAGAAAGAAAGAAAGAAAGAAAGAAAACACATGGCCAGCAAGCCACTCCCACCAGGTCACATGGCCAGCAAGCCACTCCCACAAAGGAGGCCACACCCACAGAGTAGGTTGGAAAATTTTTTGAAACCCACCACTGCCCGCCTCCTACCAGCCAGCTTGTCTTCAGGTCTCTGCTACACATCTGTGCATTCCTGCACATGTCCACCCATGTGCATGTTTCCGCATGCCCACACATGTGGACCTTTCAGTTTGGGCATGCGCATGCACCGTTTGGGCACTGAGTGTCTAAAAGGTTCGCCATCACTGGACTAGCCCATTTGCTACTCTATCTCCTTTATTTCTATTTAGCTAAGAACAATATTTGTTCGGGGATCAGTTATATCACATATATCACTTATATATGGCAACAGGACGAAGGTAGATAGGTGGTTAGACACTTCTGTAGCATGCAGATTCACAGAATAACAGAGTCGGAAGGGACCTTGGAGGTCTTCTAGTCCAACCCCCTGCTCAAGCAGGAGACCTGTACCATTCCTGACAAGTGACTATCCAGTCTCTTCTTAAAAACGTCCAGTGATGATGCAGCCACAATTTCTGAAGGCAAGACCTTCCACTGGTTAATTGTTGTGACAGTTAGGAAATTTCTTCTTAGTTTTAGATTAGATTCTAAATTAGAAGATGGTTAATGGAGAAGGACAACGACTCTTTTAATAAAAAAAAAAAAAGATTGTTTCGCGGTTATACAAAACATGCTTATATATTTATACCTTGGCAGAAACTTTTGGCAGTAATACTTGCAGGAATACGTTTATTAGGGGTCACAGAATCAGACAAATGTAACACATATAATAAGCACGCCTGTGATCCTGCTTACTCTACTTTGATGTTGGAAAAACGTGAATCCTACAAGCTGCAATTAGAAACTTAGCAACAGCAAGAATTATTTTAGGAGTTTTATCTGTCAAAGGAAAGAGTATGCAATTTTGGGGAGGTCTGGCCAGGAAATGGACTAAAAAACCATAATAGTCCTGTAAGCAGCCATGTCAGTAACTTTAGTCATAAATTATAAATTAGAATTTTGACATCAACTTCTTTAAAAAGGATTTTTTTTTACAAATTACGGTCATGGCTCTCAAATTGTAGGGTTGTGAATCAGCATGTTGTATTCAAAAATCGCATAGTGAGGATTAGTCAATCATACTACGTGTGTGTGTATGTGTGTGTGTGTTTAATCTCTTACCTATTTGTAAATGTGCTCATAGAATTTGTAAATGCAAAAGGGGGCATATGTAAACCACGCTGTGATGTATAAATCAGCTGAATGTTTTTTTCCCCACTAAATCTAATGCTTAAAATGATTTTTGATTCAAAACTTTTGGTTGAAGATTTACTGGCAGGTTTTATAAATCAGAAGCAAGATATATAATTCAATCCCTGGGTAGCATAGATTTATAAATCCAACTTATAAATCAATGAGATGGGAGAAGGGAACCATGTTTGAACTTAAATAATATTTTATAAATGGCACCCTCATATATCATGCACTGCCACAAAATGTTTATATGGTACTTGGTACATCTAATATGTGACTGAGATTTTTTTTTTTAAACCTGTGAAGTAGATGCAATGGGTAGTATAAATTTTAGTCTGTGTTAAACATGTGGTAGAAATTTTCGGAGGACATTATTTTCACTCCTGAAAAAAATCAGGGTTTTTAATTTAGGCAATGGGTATTTGTCATGACAATATATATGATAAAATAATAAATTGACAAATGGATAGCTCAGGAATATATACATTTGAATAAGGAGTACATCGATCAGAATCTACTGGTTCACTGGAAAATTTCAGCATCCCAGTAAGAGTTTCTAATATTGAATTGTATGCCAACATAAACAATAAAAAAAACATCTTTTCAAAGCAAGCCATTCAAATATTTGATTAGTAGTAATCATACTATATAGTAAAGCATTGTGATGGCCTACTGGTGGAGATGCTTATCTCCCACTCAGAAGGTTGAGAGTTCAATTCTAGGCAGTGACAGAGATTTCTCTCTGCTAGGGTACAAAGAAAATATATATATCTGCTGCAAACTCCCTGTGGTGTCAGGAAGAGCACCCGGTCAGTAAATGCTCAGTTGCCCCAAT